>NC_064627.1:824391045-824691045 GCF_023864275.1 Schistocerca cancellata | reverse complement strand
GATACTGTAGGTCGAATTCAGTGTTAAGAGGTCGCACATTAGTTCAACGTCTACATTTACATCCGTACCATGCGAACTACATTGAGGTACACCTCAGAGGTTATTTCCCACTGAAGCAATTATTAGGGCTGCTTTCCGTTCCGGCGCGGGAAGAAAAATTGCTTAAACGCCCCTGCGGACCCTATGGGAACGACATGGGCTACAGTACACTCCTAGATTCATTACTTGAAGGTAGTTCTTGAAACTTTGTAAGTAGTCTTTCAGGGGGTTGTGTGAGTCTGTCTTCAAGCACCTGCCAGTTGTGATTTATTCAGCATCCCCACGACGTTCTCCCATGGGCGAAACAAACCTGTGATCATTCGGGTTGCCCTTCTTTGCGCACTTCCGTCGTCACCTAATGGCGCCCACATTCAGAATGCCAATAGTCTGATTCGTGCCGACCGCAGTAAACTTTGAGAACTTGCAAATGACTTCTGATTCTTCACTGATTTGCTTCATGAGCAGTGATCATGCTACTACTTGCAGCAAAGTTTGTTCCTCGTGTGATGACTGAAAATCAGAAGCAACGTCGAGCGAACGTGTGCAAGGACCCCTGTATCACATAGCCTATGAAGAAGAACCATTCAGCAAGCGATTATCACAGGAGGTAGATATTGGATTTGTAAATTCGACACTGAGACAAAATTCCAGTCATCTAGTGGACTGTGGCAGGATTTCCAAGTCCAAGAATAGCAGCACAGTCTCGTTACAATAGCAATGTGGTGCGTGCTGACAGTTCACATTCTTTTTGGCACTGGAATGACACATTTCAAATTTCTGCCTCAACAGCAAGACTGTCACCACAGTGCAAGCATTTCGAGAAAGTTGTGTGATAAAATACAACTGATGGTGCTTCCATCACAGTAACTCACTAGTCCGCCTAGATTTATCCGTTCGCGGATTTTGTGCCGGGGTTCAGGTAATGACGAGGGCGTCCTGAAAAGCAATGCCTTTGAATATGTTATGTAAAAACTCTTAAATGCTTTTTCAATAAAAGAAACTATATTAATATTCTACATCTTTATTCTTCATGTCTAGGTATTTGCAGCCCTCTGACGCTGTGCAACGTATCTATGTTGGTTCGTGAGAAACAGTGTGCTGTAATCGAGTTCCGGATACGAAGAGTCCGTGCACACCAGCAGCGCCATCTCCTTGAGCATGATAATGCCATACCATACACCAGCGCTGCATCTGCAATAATCCGACGCTTTTGGCTCACTGTCATCTATCATCCCCACACACTCCAGACTTGGATACATCCGATGGAATGCACAATGGACATGAATCGATGCAGGTGATAAGATAGGAAGCTTACGTACGGATGACCTGTCAGAGTCGTATCTAGACGTATCAGGGGTCCCATATAACACATCACTCCAACTGCACACGCCCCACACCATCACAGAGCCTCCAACAGCTTGAACAGTCCCCTGCCGACATGCATGGTCCATAGATTCACGAGGTTATCTCCACACCAGTACACGTCCGTCCGCTCGATATAATTTGAAACGAGACTCGTCCGGCCACGCAACATGGTTGGTTGGTTGGTTTAAAAAGGGAGGAGGGGGGGGGGCGGAAGAGACCAAACTGCGAGGTCATCGGTTCCTTGTTCCCGGTAAAATAATTACACATGGGAAAGAAGAAAAGAAAGGAGACGTACAGCGCAATAACAGGAGAAAGGAAGAACGACAGGAGGACAACCAACACTACTATGAAAAACAGGAAAAGAAAACCACAGAGAGAAGCAAGAAACAGGTATAAGGGGTAAAAACAACAGAGCAGATGACCGTGGCTGGCCGACCACGAGAATAAAAAGGAAAAGCCAACCACTCTACGAAACATTAAAACATCCACCCTAAAAGCAATTCCCAAGGAAAGCGGGTGTTGACAGATGTGAAAATTACCAAACTATTATTTTAATAAGTCACAGCTGCAAAATACTAACGCGAATTCTTTACAGACGAATGGAAAAACTGGTAGAAGCCGACCTCTGGGAAGATCAGTTTTGTTTCCGTAGAAATGTTGGGACACGTGAGGCAATACTGATCTTACGAGTCATCTTAGAAGAAAGATTAAGGAAAGGGAAACCTACGTTTCTAGCATTTGTAGACTTAGAGAAAGCTTTTGACAATGTTGATTGGAATACTCTCTTTCAAATTCTGAAGGTGGCAGGGGTAAAATACAGGAAGCGAAAGGCTATTTACAATTTGTACAGAAACCAGATGGCAGTTATAAGAGTCAAGGGCATGAAAGGGAAGCAGAGCTTGGGAAGGGAGTGAGACAGGGTTGTAGCATCTCCCCGATGTTATTCAATCTGTATATTGAGCAAGTAAAGGAAACAAAAGAAAAATTCGGAGTAGGTATTAAAATCCATGGAGAAAAAATAGAAACTTTGAGGTTCGCCGATGACATTGTAATGCTGTCGGAGACGTCAAAGGACTTGGAAGAGCAGTTGAACGGAATGGACAGTGTCTTGAAAGGAGGATATAAGATGAACATCAACAAAAGCAAAACGAGGATAATGGAATGTAGTCTAATTAATTCGGGTGATGTTGAGGGAATTAGATTAGGAAATGAGACACTTAAAGTAGTAAAGGAGTTTTACTATTTGGGGAGGAAAATAACTGATGATGGTCGAAGTAGAGAGGATATAAAATGTAGACTGGCAATGGCAAGGAAAGCGTTTCTGAAGAAGAGAAATTTGTTAACATCTAGTATAGATTTAAGTGTCAGGAACTCGTTTCTGAAAGTATTTGTATGGAGTGTAGCCATGTATGGAAGTTAAACATGGACGATAAATAGTTTGGACAAGAAGAGAATAGAAGCTTTCTAAATGTGGTGCTACAGAAGAATGCTGAAGATTAGGTGGGTATTGAATAGAATTGGGGAGGAGAGAAGTTTGTTGCACAACTAGGCCAGAAGGGACCGGTTGGTAGGACATGTTCTGAGGCATCAAGGGATCACGAATTTAGCATTGGAGGGCAGCGTGGCGGGTAAAAATCGTAGAGGGAAACCAAGAGATGAAAACACTTAGCAGATTCAGAAGGATGTAGGTTGCAGTAGGTACTGGAAGATGAAGAAGCTTGCACAGGATAGAGTAGCATGGAGAGCTGCATCAAACCAGTCTCATGACTGAAGACCACAACAACAACAAAACACACAGTCACGTATAAAACGTAAAACTAAATTAGCCGATGAGATTGTCGGCTGAAATTAATGGCAACGAGTCCGGTAACTGAAGAGTCCGTCGCAGGGCGGTCAAAGGAGGACAGCTCACCAAGATATGGGCCACTGTCAGCCGGGCGCCGCACCGGCACTGAGGTGGGTCATCACGGCGCAGGAGGTAGCCGTGTGTCACCGAAGCGTGGCCAATGCGGAGTCCCTGCGAGAGGCAGCGTGAAGGACTGCCAAGAACCCGTAGTCTGCTTAATGGCACGCAGTTTGTTGTGCGTGCTGAGGTTATGGCATTTCGTCTCCAAAAGCCACAAAACCTTGCGGCGTAGTACTGAATGCAGGTCAGTTGTAGAAAAGCCGATCTCCATAAGCGGTTTCCGCTTAACCCGTTTGGCCAGCCTGTTGGCAAGTTCGTTGCCTGGGATTCCGACGTGACCCAGGGTCCAGACAAACACCCCTGAACGACTGGACCGTTCCAGGGCATAGACAGTCTCGCGGATGGTCGCTACCGAAGGATGACGAGGGTAGCACTGGTCGATAGCTCGTAGGCTGCTGAAGGGGTCAGTACACAGAAGAAACGACTCCACAGGGCATGAACGGATGTGCTCGGGAGCACGAGATATAGCCACCAGCGCGGCAGTGAAAACACTGCAGCCATCGGGCAAGGAATGCTCTTCAATATGTCCTCCATGGACAAACGCGAAGCCGACTTGAGCATCAGCCATTGAGCTGGCCTCGGTAGAAGTCAAGAATCGCGAGGACGTGGCAGCGGAGACCCGCGGGGCTAACTGAGTCCTTAGAGCCAGTGCCATGTGAAAGGTCCAGGCTAAGCCGCGGCCTACGTGTACACCATGGAGGTGTACGTTAATGGACCTCAGTTATTGGTGGTAAAGGCAAGGACTCCAGTTCGAAAAGAAGGGATTGGACACGAACTGCAATTGGAAGCCCTGACCTGGGCCGCCGATGCGGGAGATGAACCGCCGTGGGTGGGAAAATGAGACTAATTCGGATGCGCAGGAGAACAACGAACGTGTGCAACGTAACTGGCCAGCAGTTATGCACGCCTAACTTACAATGGAGGGATTCCGACGTCCACGAGGACGTTGGTCACTGGACTCGTCCTGAAAGTACCTGTCGCTAGACGAACGCCACACTGGTGCACTGGGTCGAGTAAACGCAACGCTGAGAGCGCCACCGAACCAAAAACCAGACTCCCATAGTCAAGGTGGGATTGAATAAGGGCTCTGTAGAGCTGCAGCAGCGTAGAGCGATCTGCACCCCACTTAGTGTTGCTCAGGCAGCGGAAGACACTGAGGTGCTGCCAGCACCTCCGCTTAAGCTGACGAAGGTGAGGAAGGCAAGTCAATCGGGTGTCGAAACCCAGTCCTAAGAATCGATGTGTCTCCACTACGGTGAGTGGATCGTCATTAAGCTAAAGTCCTGGTTCCGGATGAACGGTACGACGCCGACAGAAGTGCATAACACACGACTTTGCGGCCGAAAACTGGATATTGTGGGCTAGAGCCCATGACTGCGCCTCTCGGATGGCTCCCTGTAGGCGCCACTCAGCTACACCAGTACTGGTTGAGCAGTACGAAATGCAGAATTCGTCTGCATACAGAGAGGGTGAGACGGCCGGCCCTGCTGCTGCTGCTGCTGCTGCTAGACGATTACTGGCCACTAAAAAGAGATCGGAAAGTACGAAGCGACAGGAAATTTTGAATACAAATCGGGAGCGGGCATCAGAGACCCCACTCGTATAATGTGGCAGGGATATGATGTCGCCAGATGGTGTCATACGCTTTATGTAAATCAAAAAAGACGGCAACCAGGTGTTGGCGTCTCGAAAAGGCTGTTCGGATGGCAGACTCGAGGGACACAAGATTATCAGTGGTAGAGTGACCCTGGAGGAAGCCACCCTGACATGGAGCCAGTAGCCCACGTGACTTCAGGACCCAACCCAACCGCCGACACACCATACGTTATAGCAGCTTACAAAGAACGTTGGTGAGGCTGATGAGTCGATAGCATCCACATCAAGCGGGTTTTTACCGTGTTTGAGCACTGGAATGATGGTGCTCTCGCGCTCTCTCGCTTGTAGTGAGATAAGAGATGTTTAATCATCTCACTGTGGATCCAATCCGGTCCAGGAGCTGTGTCAGGACAATGTGCAAGGCCACTGAGGAACTCCCACTCTGTAAATGGGGCGTTACAGGATTCACTGTGGCGTGTAGTGAATGAAACGACTTTCTCTTCCAGCCACCGTTTGAGAGTACGAAAGGCTGGGGGGGGGGGGGGGGTAATTCTCCAACGCAGAGGCTCGAGCATAGTGCTCATAAAAGAGCTCGGCAAACGCGTTTGCGTCGGTACATAACACGCCATTTATGTTAACACCGGGAACACCTGTTCGGGTCTGGTACCCGAAAACACGTTTGATCTTTGTCCAGACTTTGGAAGGTGACGTATGGCACCCAATGGTCGAGACATATCTCTCCCAATACTCCAGCTTCTGTCGTTTGATAAGTTGGCGAACGCAGGCAGGGAACCGTTTAAACTTTAAAGCCTATGAGGTGCTCCAGGGAAGGGTGCCGTTTATGCCACTGTAGAGCTCGCCGGCGCTCCTTAATTTCTTCAGCGACTTCTGGCGACCACCAAGGGACTGCCTTTCGCCGGGGGGCATAATAAAGAGCGAGGGATCGTGTTTTCTACCATAGAAACGATTTTGTAGTCACCTGCTCAACCATCACATTGATGTTACTGTGTGGGGCAGATTCAACAATGACAGCAGAGTTGAAGGTTTCCCGGTCCATATTGTTTAAAGCTCATCTGGGCAGGCGTCTGTGGGTCTGACGTTGGGGCAGTGACAGGAAGATGGGGAAGTGGTCACTACCACACAGGTCGTCATGCGCTCTTCAGTGGATAGATGAAAGAAGTCTTGGGTTGCAAATTGATAAATCAATGGCCGAGTAACTACCATGAGCCATACTGAAATGTGTGTGGGCCCCAGTGTTAAAGAGTCAGAGGTCGAATCGAGACAGTGAAGCTTCGACATCTCCACCTCGGCCTGTAAGCATGGTGCCACCCCACAAGGGGTTATGGGCGTTAAAAGCTCCCAGAAGTAGGAAAGGCTTAGGGAGTTGATCAATCAGTGCAGTTAATACATTCAGGGATACTGCGCCATCTGGAGGAATATACACATTGCAGACAGTTATTTCCTGCGTCGCCTTTATTCTGACAGCCACAGCTTCAAAAGGGGTTTGAAGGGACACAGTTTCACTACAGACTGAGTTTAGGACATAAACGCAAACTCCACCTAACACTCGATTATAGTTTCTATGGTTCTGCAGTATCCCTTATAGCTGTAGAGGGCAGAGGTCCGCACTGCCACGAAGCAGGTTTCCTGTAGGGAAATGCAAAAAACAGGTGTCAAGATTAACAGTTGGGGACCTTCTTTTTGGATTTCTCTCGCTGCTCCTAGGGTTTCTCTGGCTGAGAGGGCTTCACTGATTCAGTCTCAGTGATTGAGGAGGATCGTGAAGCCCTACGATCAGTTATCTGTGGTTGCTACAGCCACTAGTGGACGTCAGCTTTGCTAATGATAGCAATCTTGCAAGGGAGTGACCCAAGGGACCCCTTCCTTGTGAGAAGAGCCGAAGAAGATTTACACTTCTCTGGCTCAGAAGTCGTGGGGGGGGAGGGGGGGGTTCCCGAAGTAGGTGGTGTGGGAGCAACAGGGAGGGAAGTGCCCCCCAACCATCAAGGGGGCAGGTGTAGTCTTCTGGTTCTGAGAGGCGACAGGAATGTGAGGAACCAATTGTTCTCGGAGTGGCAGCGTAAGAGGGCACAGCCACAGGATGTAGGTGCTCAAATTTCCTCTTAGCCTCAGTGTAGGTCGGTCAGTCCAAGGTCTTATATTCCATGATTTTCCTGTTTTCCTGTAATATCCTGCAGTCTGGCGAGCAAGGTGAATGATGCTCTCCACAGTTCACACAGATTGGAGGCAGGGCACATGGAGTATTAGGATGTGATGGTCGTCCACAATTTCGGCATGTGACGCTGGAGGTACAGTGGGAAGACATATGGCCGAACGTCCAGCACTTAAAGCACCGCATGGCTTGATGTCACAGTGGTAGACCATCACCTTGACCATCTCGGGCAATGCGTCACCCTCAAAAGCCAAGATGAAGGCACTGGTGGTAGCCTGATTATCCCTTGGACCCCAACGGACGCGCCGGGCGAAATGAACACCTTGCCGCTGTAAATTGGAGTGCAGCTCGTCGTCAGACTGAAAAAGGAGGTCCCTGTGGAATATAATACCCTGGAGCATATTTAAGCTCCTATAGAGCGTGATATCAACAGAAACATCCCCCAACTTGTCACAAGTGAGTAATGCCCATGACTGGGCAGGCGATGCTGTTTTTATCAAGATTGACCCACAGCACATTTTGGACAAGCCCTCCACCTCCCCAATCTTGTCCTCCAAATGCTCCACAAAAAACTGAGGCTTCATGGACACGAAAGATTCCCCTTCAACTCTCATACATACGAAGTACCAGGGCGAATAACCTTCCCTGCTATCCATGGCCTGGCGTCCCTCCCATGGTGTGGTCAGGGAGGGGAACTATTTGGTGTCATATTTCTTAGCATTGGAGTTAGACTTTGCCCACTTAGAGACTGCTGGTCGCAGACCACCAGCAAGAGATGACGTACTTCAATTCATGGCGTGTCATCCATCCTGACGCCACACACTCTGATCAGCCGCCCTCCCCGCGGGCGCCACCCAGCCTCAGCAAGGGCCACCTGGCAGGATGGCCGTTGACGGAAGTCCTGATGCCCCAGGGAGATTGGCATCTACTCCATGGCATACGTAGGGAGTTAACGGCAGAGCGATCCCTGTGTTGTCAGGGGGCTACAACCAACAGGGTACATGGCGGCCCCACCACGACGGACTGGCTACCATGTTGGATATCAGGTGCAATCAAGCAAACTAGTCCATTATCATCGTCAGCGTCGTATAAGATACTGCACAGTTGATGGAAAAATACGCACCCAGGAGGGTGACCTCGCCCAACAGTTGGAGAATGAGCAGAAGTGCAGATTCACATCGACGAGGGATGCGATAGGTCTCAGCACATGATGCACACGATGCACCAAGTAAGGCGTCCTCCCCCAATTTGCTGACTCTTTGGGAAAATTTTCAAAAATGGAGGTCAAACCCGACAGGAGACCATTACATAAAGGCCGAAACGTGTGAGACTGCTTTTAGTCGTCTCTTACGACAAGCAGGAATACCTCGGGTATGTTCTAACCCTCAGACCCGCAGGGGGTAGGCAACACGTTTCCAGTCATCAACAGGTCAGTGTCTGTGTTGACGGGCCCAGGCAAAGCGTAAAGCTTTGTGTCGTGAAGTAATCAAGCATACACGAGTGGGCCTTCGGCGGAACGCCCACATAGATTATGTTTATTTGAATGGTTCCCATGCTGACACTTGTTGACGGACCAGCATTGAAATCTGCAGCAATTTGTGCAAGGGTTGCACTTCTGTCACGTTGAACGATTCTCTTCAGTCGTCGTTGTTCCCGTTCTTGCAGGTTCTTTTTCCAGTCGCAGCGATGTCGTAGATTTGATGTTTTACCTGATTCCTGATATTCACAGTACACTCGTGAAATGGTCACATGAGGAAATTCCCACTTCATCGATACCTCGGAGATGCTGTGTCCCATCGCTCGTGCGTCGACTATAAAGCCACGTTCAAACTCACTCACGGCTTGATAACCTGCCATTGCAGCAGCAGTAACCGATCTAACAACTACGCCAGACACTTGTCCTATATAGGCGTTGCCGACCATAGCGCCGTTTTCTGCCTGTTTACATACCTCTGTATTTGATTATACATGCCTGTACCAGTTTGTTTGGGGCTTCAGTGTAGATGATTTTCACCAGGAGAGTCTCTCATTGACTGGTTCATCAATCTGCGCATCTGATAGGAACGTGAAGCCAAAAATTGTTAAAAATGGTGCTGAAAATTATAAACTGAAGTGCGTTTATGCACTTATGTTATACAGCCGTTTATACACATGCTGTACAACCGCCTATGGTTCACGGACTGTAAAAGTTAAACTCGAATTGTGCGTAATACAAATTCCCACAAACATTTGCCGCGTCGCGTGGACAGTCCGTGAGAAAATCATTACGCAACGAACAGACAAGCAGTAGACTGGATTGAGTGGTTGCGGAAGTGTTCCAAATTGATGCGTCAAAAGCGGTGTGTGAACAGTGGAGCCCTGTGAAGCAATTATCTGTGAACGTTTTGGAAGATTCATTACAACTGTGTCACATTAATCGGTAGTGTAACATCCACTAATTCCCACCGTATTGAACCTTATATTAAGCAAACATTTCATCTTAGTTACAGAAGCCGGCCGCGGTGGCCGAACGGTTCTAAGCGGTTCAGTCCGGAACCGCGCTGCTGCTACGGTCGCAGGTTCGAATCCTGCCTCGGGCGTGGATGTGTGTGATGTCCTTAGGTTAGTTAGGTTTAAGTAGTTCTAAGTCTAGGGGACTGATGACCTCAAATGTTAAGCCCCATAGTGCTTAGAGGCATTTGAACCATTTTAGTTGCAGTAATGATGCTACGGTGGAAGACGCAGTTTCGTATTGTTTGCTGTGACAAGTGCTTAATTAGAAGGGACAAAACTTTGAAGGAAACAGGGACTAAATGTCAACGACGAATAACAATATTTTTTTTAAAAATGCAGAATTTTTTTCTTTTATCAGGATTCATATTGCCAGGAGAAGGAAGAGTTTAGTGCGGTATCTTGTAAGGCGTATAAGCCTAGTTAACTGTCAGAAGGAGAAATAAACCGTGAAACGCATAAAACCGACTATTAAGTATGCTAAATGCAATGGGTAAGTAGAGATAAAAGATTTGAGTAAGATAGCAGTAGATGAGAATGGCTACATTTACGTCTACATGACTACTCTCTAACATTTAAGTGTTTCGAAAAGGGTTCATAGAACCACTTCCAGACTATTTGCTTGACCGTTCCATTATCGAAAAGCACGTGGGAAAAATGAATCACTGCGAGGGTGTACTGAAGAACAATGTCGCAGATTTTTGTACGTAAAAACTCTTAAAAATTTTAAATAAAACAACCGCTGTTAACATTCTACCTATTTTTTCCATGTCTACATATTTCTCGACTTATTCACCCCGATGACAAACACGTTTCTCCCTGTGGGAGACCAGTTTGTTGATACCGTCGCTGTAGAATGTAGGTACACACCATTTCATAGCTGTCAAAGTGAGGTTCTCGAAGGTTTTCTGTAAGCTTTGGAAACAAGTGAAAATCGAATGAAAACAGATCGGGAAGCCTTCGAATTTGTACGTCGATTAGAGCACTCTGTTCCTCACCCACCGACATGCATGGTCCAGTCACATTAATGTGACTCCTGCCTACGTTCGACGTGAATTGGTAATAACCACTCACAGACGGCAGCTCTAACAGTAGAGGATATGTAACACGTGTCTGGAGAACGCACGAATCAGCGCAATCGTTGTCGTAAAGCGGAAACGCAGCGGTTTATCTGACATCCAGAAGGACATGATCACTGACTTTCGGGCTAAGAGTGGAAAAATCTTCGAAAAGGCTCTCTGTGAACTCCTCCGCGCCGTCATTGTTCAGGTATACCATGCATAGCAAAATGGCGCTGTCGTAAACCGGTACAGAAGCAACTGTGGTGTACGGTAGGACATAGATGATAGGGACGAACGACCGATGCGGAGATGTGTGCGGGCGAAAAGACGTTCAACTGTTGAATAACTGACCATCCAGATGGACAAAGGGGCTACCAACAGTGTCTGCTCAACGACCGTTCGGCGAACGTTGATGCGTATGGGCGTCTTGGTTCATGCACCCATGCTGAGTCCTGTTCATCGCGACGAAGGCTGGAATTTGCACACCAGTACAGGATGTCCTTTGAGTAGCGATAGGTGACCTTTTCAGATGAATATCGTTTTATGCTCTATCAGACCTCTGGTGTGTATGGCATGAAAAGTTTGAGCGCAAAGAGGGAGCTTTATGGCCTGTGGAATGTTTTCGTTGCATTCCCTGGCTGATGTAGTCATTCCGGAATGTGCAGTGGACCAACACACGTATGCATCTATCCTCGGGGACCATTTCCACCCCTACACGCAGTTTATTTCTCCTCGGAACGATGGTGTCTACCAGCAGGACAATGCAACGTGTCACACAGGTACATGAGTGGTTTAAAGAGCACCACCAAACTCCTCGGATTTAAACCCAGTCGAAAATC
Organism: Schistocerca cancellata; assembly: GCF_023864275.1. Classification (NCBI taxonomy): domain Eukaryota; kingdom Metazoa; phylum Arthropoda; class Insecta; order Orthoptera; family Acrididae; genus Schistocerca; species Schistocerca cancellata. The sequence continues at coordinate 824,679,516 of NC_064627.1, read as the reverse complement.
TGTGGCACCAACTCGATCGTGCTGTTCGCGCCATGGATCCTCTACCCAGGAAAAAGCGCAGCTTGCAACGGCAATGGAATCGGCACGGTTCCACATCACCGTCGGTACCTTCTAGAGCCTCATTGACCCTCTTCCTGCATGTCTTGCAGCGGTCCGCCGTGCACAAGGTGGTTGTTCAGACTTTTGACAGCTGGTCACATTAACGTAACTAGACAGTGTAGTTACATTGCACACCGCCATTGTAAACGCTGCCGTTCAAAGCCCTCTAGTGGCAGTTGGTTGGAACCTGCGTCACCGAAGCGGGAAATCGATCTAGTAACAAGCATGACATGTAACACCTCAATCAATTATGGTAACAGAATAAAAAATTCGGATGCATTATTTTCCAGCTCGTGCATCTTTCCATGCGTTATGTTTAGTTTAGTTTAGTAATGTCATGTTTCGTAGATCATTTTCACGATTATTTTAACGATATGATGTGGACAAGTCAGATAATAAGATATATATACACACATGAATAGTGCTAATATTAATATTACTGAAATTTTTAGTTCTGCACATGCAACTACATTTAGAGGTACAATTTTTCAGTTTCATCATACAGCAGCTAGGTCCTGTATAATTTCATTTAAGTGGTGGAGAAGATGGGTCAGGACCCAATTGACCCTCCTCCCCTCCCCCCTCCTTGGGCTACGTTCTTGTTTCACTCACTCACTCACTCACCACTGAAGCCATGACCTGTGGTAAATACAACCAAGCAAGGGATGCTTACTGTCTTTCAGGTGTTTGGTAAATTTCACTTCAGTTGGGTCTTTTCTTTCGGTGTTTACTGGGACTCTTCTCTTTTCTGGGTTAAGATTTTCAAGTTGTGTGAGTATAAAAGAAGAGATAATCTTCTAAGTATTTTTCACTGCAGTGTCAAACCACATTTACGAGCCCGATGTGCAGACATGTTGAGAGCGAGGTAGCGTCGCACAGAAAGTGAAGCCTGCAAGATTGTGTGCATTACCCCATATGGAATTGTCAGGTTCAAAAAGTAAATTGTTTTCTATCTTAATCTTCTGTTTCAAAGGCTCACAGTGACTGCAGCTGATAAGTTATCTTCCAAATGTCATATCTAGGTAGTTTAGAAAATGCTTGTCACAGACCTGTTTTTCTTAATTATTACTACCAGTTTCGGTAGTATACCATGTTCTGGGTAAAGCTAATATATCTCACATGTCATTACAGTTATTACATTTAGGTAGGTTGTTGAATCTGTGTATGTGGTGTAGATCAATTTAGGGTGATGCTTAACATCGTTACATCTTTATTTTACAGATGGAATGGTATCACTTATGTCTTACAAGTTAGACACACAGACATTCTGCTGATTGTCTTTGTAGTAGTCCCAGAGACTTTTGGTGGCATCCTCTAGGGGCCTCCCTACGTCATTAAGTTTTTCGAATAATAATTGTCACTGGATATAGTCATATGTTCTTATGTTCTTACAGTACGTGCATAGTTTTTACACATTTAACAACTAACACTGAATTCACATACAAATTAAGCTAAGAAGTTGTAGGAGTAGCAGCTAAGTAGCACAACTTAGGAAGCTTCATTTGCTTTTTAATTGACTGATTCCCATGTGTAAAAGTCACGTGCTGTCATGGAAACTGCACAATATTTCAATGAAGCAGCTGTTTGCATTCTTCTCGTGCATCTATATGGAGAGTGAATGTATATGTTACTCTGTAGAGCAAATTCAGTATGACGAAGAGATGGGTAGTCCACACACAACGATGTGTCCGTGCAGATGTCTGTATGTGCGACAAACTGCTGCAAATCTCATGTGTCTTATTACACAATTTCAGTCTGCTGCCATCTGTCAGCCTGGGACAGAAATTTAGTGGCAAGTGGCCATATTCATCCAAACTATATTTTCAGTTAAGGACGCTGAATCATAATGGAGGAAATTCTTCTGTGGACTGTATTTGAAAAAATCAAATTCTAGAAAAGTGTCAGAGGTGAGAGGAATGATCTAAATTAGCAAGACAATGGCTTTATAAGTGATGGTAGTTTCCACATATTTATTTCACGGGTTACAGCAAAAACCCACTGAGCAACATTATTATATGTGAATGGACATTGTAATTGGTTATTCAGACTTTCCAAATACCGTTATAATTTTTCGTAAACTATACAAAATACGTATCTCTATAAGCCAGTATTGATATGAATGTTAATCTTTGATTGGAAGAGTTATAATATATTTGTGCTACATGCCTGTTGATTGATGTATTTGTCTGTAACAGTTGTAGTTCTGTTGGTCTTCAATTCTTGCATGAATGGGCATATGGAGGTTTGATTCTACAGATCTTCAATGCACTCACATAAAAATACATTCATGAAACTACGTTGTAGAAAAGTAAGTATTGTCAGACGAAATGTGTTTTGTGAAGTGTGAGACGTATGTTGTTTCTCTTATTTTTTTACAATCGTCATTTGGCTCTATATAAGTAGGAGTCAAAAGAAAAGATTTTCGTGTTCGGATTAGAAGCCGAAGCAGTGTTCCTTTGGACATGCATGCATCGTAATTCGGAATAACACAGGCACTGCAGTATCATATTTATTCGCAGACACCTTGCGAGCGACTTTCAAGTAAAACGTCTCCCCTGTACGGGAATATACATAATGGATGTACGAATGCGGGTTATACACGCATGGTTGACGACATATGAAAGTTTGGATCTGACGGTGCATCTTGCCGCTGGTATATGTTACATACTACCGGAGCATCTTCAATTTTCTTCCAGATTTTGAGAGAGTTTTCTTGTGGAAACTATTAAAAGCAACCCGCATTGAATTCCACACAAAGTTTCGAACATCCGTAAACAGTTACCTGTCTTGGCGAAAGCGTAGAGGGAGTTACGAAACGCTTAACGGTGGAAGCAGATTTGTTGGCCGTAAGTGGTTTCATGCACTTTGTTCCACTACTACTACCACCAGCAACTAGGTAATAGTATTGCTATCGAAACGATCTTTGTACAGTTCCCGAAGAACTGTCAGTGATATCACCTGCATGTCGTGGGAAAGGGTTCCCAACGACAGTGTAGGTGAAAAACTTTATCGATTTCATTACGTGACTAACATCACGGCGCCCTTTACCGAAAATGTCTTTCCATTCTCTTCTTTTTAGTGTGTGAAAAGATCCAGATCCAGTTACTGACACTCTTATTTCACATGGAATAAATATGGTAGCCAAGCCTCGAAACTTACGACACAATACGAAAAGTTCTGGAACAGCTCCCCGCTCGAGGACCACGCCCACGAGAATGTTACCGGCATTTTCCGCTTTTTGTATCTCATCCCGCGGTTAGTTGGGAAGGCTCTGTAAACGACGTGTTTCCAGACGAACCGTAATTAAATTCAGTTTTTTGTTGGTGAGACATGAAGGTAAATAATAAAACGCATGTCATGAAAATTAAAAAGCTGATCTCGCAAAAATCCCTTTCATTCGGTCGTATCTGTCACGTATGTATTGCGTTACGTCACAAAATTATTCGTTTCTCTCATGTTAAGCTGTGTGCACCATAAGCGAATAAAGGTTGGCAATCATTTGTGTTTAAACTGACGAAAAAATCATTTTGGTGGAGAACTGGGTGAACATATGCACGTATATTGACATAGCCCATGCGTTTTCGTATTGCTCGATTTAGCCCGATCAGAATAGAGCAGTGGTAGTCGAACTTGTACTCAGGAACCAATACTGACATTGTGGGGCGACCCCTCGGGCTGCCTATGTACCGATCTTATTAGTATTGCTAACCTACCTAGCATCCATCCATCCATCCATCCATCCATCCATCCATCCATCCATCCAACCAAAGCCCCGACTAGACCAGTTGCGAGTAGTTGGTCGTCGGCCCTAAAGTACTCGTCGTTGAAAGTCGATAATACTCGGAACAATTCTTGTCGACTGTTCTCTGTTTCAGATTTTTGCCACACTCAGCGACCCCGAAGTTGTGACTCTGTAATCGTTTGACGAAGTGTTGTGTTATCTTTTCGAGTGGATGATTAACTCTTTAATAACAGTAATTGTACTTAAATTAATTACGCTACATGAGAGAATATCACAATCAGGCCATCACTGGCTGTTTGTGAGGGACCTCCAGTGTCATTTGGATGCTCTGAACTACCTTTATAAGTAGCCTTCAACGTTATTTAAAATTAGACCATACCTAACTTCAATCATCTGACCCGTCGTACGGCTTGCCTGACGCCGTGCGAATGACGTCACTAGCTATCAACGAATTTGCACGCCTTAGCTTAAGGCGGCTCCCGGCAGCTGCACTTACGCGGGTGGCGGTTGTGAAGGTCTCGGCAGACGCTTCAGCAGACGACAGGTGTGCTTATGTTGGCGAGATGGCGCTGTATTGCTTTTGCCTATGACAGTGCTTCGCAACCTGTACGTAATTACCCCCTGAGGTATAAAATGAAATTTTCTGGGGAGGTAATGGCTAAAGGATTTGACTGTGTTTCTGTCACCAAAATAAATTACATTTAAAAGACCATTACTCTTATCACTTCTTTTCGTAAGAGTGTAATATAGATAAGTTATTTTTCAAATACTAGCGTTAGGTGAGACAATGCGATGGGCTCACGTAGTCCACTCATTACACACGTACTTTGTACTTCGCACTATCCGTCGATGACATTAAAATTGAGATATACACATCATATAAGAATAAATATTTCATGAGAATGCCTTCTGCCAATAGTAGATACTTCCTGCAGCAGGAATTGCTTCATTGTTCACTTTGCAGCAGATAAACGAAGCAATTGTCAATACAACACTGTACTATTATTGGACTGTATTGTTTGGGAGGGGGGGGGGGGGGGAAGAGACCAAACAGCGAGGTCATCGGTCTCATCGGATTAGGGAAGGACGGGGAAGGAAGTCGGCCGTGCCCTTTCAAAGGAACCATCCCGGCATTTGCCTGGAACGATTTAGGGAAATCACGGAAAACCTAAATCAGGATGGCCGGTCGCGGGATTGAACCGTCGTCCTCCCGAATGCGAGTCCAGTGTGCTAACCACTGCGCCACCTCGCTCGGTTGTATTATTATTATTAATATTATTATTATTATTATTATTATTATTATTACTGGCGGTAGTGACCAGGCACAAACGGCTGCCATCTTGTAGTCTTCCACTTTCTACCACTTCAGAAGTAAGGAGTCCAGCAGTCAAGTGATTTAGAAACAATAACGGCAGTGCACGTATTTTAACTTGGTTAATTTCAAAAAGAGAGTGTAGGGTACGGAAGAATTAGGTGTCACTAGGGAGAGAAGTGTTGAAAAGGTATCATGTTTTGTAAAAAGTGTCTACCCTCAATGCAGATACTCAGTTTCTCTTTCTCATAAGGCATTGTTGGCAGAAACAGAGATGCACGGAGAATTATATCACTCAGTAAAAAGAACTCTCATTGGCTCATTAGTTCGTGGTTTACATCTACAAAAACTAAATATCATTTAAGAATGAAGTCGCAAACTGCGATTATGGTTCCGCATCAGTTGTAGAATGGTTCAGGACATGCGAAAATTTGTGCAAGACTGGGACTCGAATCTGGATTTCCAACTTGTCGCAGGCGGCCGCCTTAATCACTTCGACTATCCGACCACGCTTCCAGGAGCGAGCAAAATCTCCGTTTCTCCTGTAAGTCTGCTCGGATAGCTGAATTAGTCAAGGCGACCGCTCACGACAAGCGAGAAATACGGATTCGAGTCACAGACCTGCACAAATTTTCATTTGTCGCGAAATATTCTACAGCTGATGAGGAACCGGAATCGCAGATTGCGAGTTCATTTTTGATTGAACGCGGCTGTTGGCGGTCAGTGCAGTATCTCAGACATTGCTCAGCAGTAAATGTCATTTATATTTCGTCGTTTTAAAAATAAAAACCTTCAAAGATAATTCTGATCACACTTAGGAGTAATGATCTCAGAAAGGTTGGGAACTACTGCCACTGGCCTAGGCTGAAGATGGCAACACTGACTCACGGTGACAACAGCATACTTCAGTCGTTCATTGCGTCAATCTTTTATTATTGTTTATGTCTTCTTCTTCTTCTTCTTCTTCTTCTTCTTCTGCCACTCAAGGTTTGGGCCTAACGCCTGTTCCGGTCCCGCTCTCTCTTCCTCTACACATTGCTTATGTTCAGAATGATGATAAACATTATTTGAAATTTTTGTTATTCAATTATAAAGTTAAAAGATCACCTCAAACATAGGCATGAAGCCATGAATCTACAAACCTTGGCAACAAATGTCTACAACGTAAGTATATACACGGGAGTTGCGTATTTTGGAATCTACATAGTAAGTGGGGACTCGAATTAATGCCATTTAAAATAAAACTGCATGTAGTGCTCACACTTCTTGATTTGTTCATTTCATTGTTCACTCCGTTTTGACGTTTTATCCAGCTTGACCGAAACGATGCCTTTGGTAGTTGTCGACCTACGTATTCTAAAACTTGATGAGGAGGAAGTCGCTGGTACTATCTGTTGAACTAATGGGTGTACTGTAAGTTGAGAAACAGAAAAGACAAAGAAGGAAGCAAAGGGAGATTAAGGTTTAACGTACCATCGACACAGGGGTCATTAGAGACGGAGCACAAGCTAGCAATGTTTCAGGAATGGGGAAGAAAATCGGCAGTGTCCTTCCAAAGGCACCATCCATAGTATTTGCCTCGAGCGGTTTATGGAAATCACAGAAAAACAAATCTGGGATGCCGGACGCAAATTTGAACGGTCGTCCTCCCGAATGCGAGTCAGTGTGTTAACCCAGAAAACAACCGAGAGCATCACAGTTTTTGCCACGTACATCTAAGATGTGGAGGAAGTAATCACGGGAATGGAAGATTATTTCAGAACAGAAAGAGAAGAGCTAAAGGAAAATGCACAACCAATTTTATGATAACCAGACGACACTGCTCCTTTGGACAAATTAATAAATATTTTTAAAAATTGAATAGAAGGAACAGATCACCTAACACGGAAATGCTCCATCCGCTCTTATATTCTGCTGTCAGCTCCATTTACATTATCTTTATCGGGCGATGTCATCCGCTTTGCCATTTTCACGATATCTGTCATTTAAGCGTTCATGCGACCGCCTCAAGGAACATCTGCCGAACAATCTTTTTGATGAAAATTTTGCAGAACGAGAATTCGGTATTTCGAAGTTATTTCTGCAATTTTAAGAATGTTAGAAATTATGTGGGTAGTAGTTCTTACCATCATTAACCATTAGGTTCGTTGAAGCAGTAACAAAGCAGACGGGAACTACGGAAAGGAAAATTTGGTTTTAACGTCCCGTCGAAGACGAAACAATTATAATCAGAACAGAATCTCCTATTTGACGCAGACGGATCACGATATCCTACCTTTCTTTTTCGAACGTGACGTTCAAGCGTTCACCTTACATTATTAAAGAAAACCACGGCATTCTGACTTTCTATCCGTTTCTTCCAGTTCGAATCATTCATTCTTCTTAACGTGATTATAAAAGGCAACTCTGCGTTTGCGCATTGTGTAAGTAATAGTCCTTTTAGAACATATCTCTTGTTCCGAATTTTTTATTTTGATTCCATTTTTGTAATTTAGACTTAGTAGATTGTACACCATCTTTCTTTACTTTCTAATATAGTACCGCTATTAGACATCTCTCAAAGATAGTGACAAGCTCGGATGCAGGTAGAAAACATTGATTTCATGATACTTAATTTAGGTATTTGTGGATAAGCCCTTCTTGTTGTATATATTTTGTGTGGTCTGGAAAATTATCACCTTTTTCTGGCTCGTTCTTTTTAGGCGACTTTATTGTTTGTACCAGCTGCGCTCGCGTATCAGTAGTTCTTTTACGAGTGATGATGAGTAAGCAAGCTAGCAATTTATGCTCACCTGGGTACACAATGGTTGGTGTGTGTGTGTGTGTGTGTGTGTGTGTGTGTGTGTGTGTGTGTGCGCGCGTTACGTGCACTAGTATGTAATGCCAGTGTATAGCTACATAATGAATGTATTTCTGTTACTGTATTTTGCCGTATTTCGAGACTTAGTATAAAAATATTAAAAACTACAATAAATTTCCTATCTCATCAATTATTTATTGCAGGATCTTAACACAGTTCTATAAACAACGTTTTCGATCTTACTTCTTTCAAAGGACGCAGAGATCTTACGGGTTGGATAATAGTGAGCACAAAGCGTAGAGTTGTCTATGGGATAAACATGCTTTTTTTTTTGTAAGTTCAAGTCCGCAACTTTGAGTATTGCCATCTTAATTTCAGAAGATATTTTTAACTGAAATTGCAATCTTTTAAACAGCAAATACAAGTCCGTCGGAATAATTGGGATTCGTGGAATCTGAACACTTTCTCCTTTAGCTGCGCCACTAGTTGCACATGTAACAGCGCTAACGATATTTCATTCCAGATGTGTAATTCGTACGTTTGTACCGTAACACAAGGTGGTCGCTTCAAGATTTCGTATTAATGGGACCGGAACACCGGCATCAGTTATATACACGTTCTGCGTCCAAGTTCCGGCCGATCTGAGATTTCTCTGAGGTTTGTTGGGTTCGAGCAACTTTTTCAGCTCGAGCTCCCTTAGAACTACGTGCAAAATCAAACTTTCGTTCGCGACGAAAATTGTAATTAAATAATATTAATAATAAGTCTCTGAATAATTAGTTTTAAACACAGCTGTCGCGCTCATGATCGGATTTTATTACAGTGTCTCCTCACGATTTCGCCGTAAGAACTGCCCAGCTTCGGCAAGAAGTTCTTTTCAAAATTTCATAAACCGCGCGCAATAATCAACATTGGCATTGCACTGTTGCACAGTAATCTATTAACACTCCGACTCGTCGACTTCCGCTCGAGCGTTGTCTGCATCCCACTCACGTACATCATATTCAAGAGTATTAACAATCCCCTAAAAATAAGACAAGAACGCAACTTAAAAAGGTGGAAAGGTTGTTTTAGAATTTTTTAACGTGGTTTATGTTCACTAGTGTAAAAAAAGATGTTCCGGTCCCTTCTTCAACTTCTCATGTGTTGAATTTTTTTTTAACTTTCTAAACTATCTGGTGTTCTTCCTCTGACGTCACGCTATCTCCATGCCAAAGTTTATCAAAATCGGTTCATCAGTTTAGTCTTGAAAACATAAGACTGATAATCTTGAACATGGTTAGAAAAAAGATACGGATGCAGAGTCGCATTTTCCATTAACACAGTTTGCAGAAAAATCTAATTCACAATTTGAAATCTTCAATTACTCCTTTGCACAATTCAGGGGTCTATAATATAAACGGTGACATTTGTCCACTTTATTACATAGCACAGACTGGAAGAACCATCAGCAGCAGATGAAAAGAGCATTTCTGAGGAAGAAAGGGTACTACTATGCGCAGTTCGTCCTTTGCGGATTATTACAGGCCACAAACCGAAGGGAGACGATGAAGTTACTATCCTCCATAGCGAAAGAAAGGTTATACCCTCGATATTTTTGAAAATCTGGAAATTTTTAAGCGTACGTCCGTTAATGATAGTCTCATTCTTCATAAACAGTTACAATTGCGAAATAAAAATTTCCTTAACAGCTTCAAAGCGTTATTGGCAACTTTTTGACATACTGTAGTCTTTGGCTGAAGGTTTCTGCACACAGTTCTTAAACATCGTTTTCCTCAGCTTGTAGTTGTCGTTATTGTATTTCATGCTAGTTCTGTTGATTTAGAGTCCTTCAATGATTTATGCACTGGACAGATGGCGTGTATCAAATCGTGTTTCAGTTTGCGGTATTTCCTATGTATGTCATTTATTACCATTTTTTTACGTCTGTATTAATGTCTGACTCCTGTAATAACTATTTTCGTTATTCCTACTCTGTTAATTCTTTTCACTTTGAGCACTTTAATGCTGTCTGCATTGAAAAGATGGTTTGTATCAACTGCTGTTTCACTTTATCAGCGTATCCTGCATATTTTATTTATTACCTACTTTTATACTTCTGTTATTAAGCCTGGTCTGTTGTTATAACTATTTTCATTTACTACGTAACTGTTTTCTTCATTTGTGCCGCTCTACGCTATCCGCGCCCCCATAGGCGGCACGCACTGCGCTTTTCCCACGTAGCGGCGTAATCAGTTCACAAACAAATGGTTCAAATGGCTCTGAGCACTATGGGACTTAACATCTGAGGTCATCAGTCGACATTACACAATCCATGCCCGAGGCATGATTCGAACCTGCGACCGTAGCAGTCGCGCGGTTCCGGACTGAAGCGCCTAGAACCGCTCGGCCACATCGGCCGGCAATTCACAAACCTTTCAGTCTCATGTCAGTTCTAGCTGCTTGCTATGCTTGTGGTTTAAATGTTCGCTTCGCAAGATAACTTTTACTTGTTTGACTTGACCATTTCAGCTCAGACGGTTTCGTCATCTCTCCATGCAATGTGAATCTCTGCAAGTAATACCTGTTCTGTTTTTAATACTTCTTGCGCTATTTAAGGTTTTTGATATCACAATTATTCTTCTACGTCGATTAAAAATTTTTATAGGTAACTAAAACTTTTTCTGATGAAGTTACCCTTAGTCGATATCGAAACCAGGTCAATGCAGCCGGTTGGCTCTTTTTATCATATATGAAGACCCTGCGGAAAAAGCGGGTAAGTCCAGTGCATTAGTAAATGAGTTTATGCCAAATTCTGATGGGCGGCCATCGGTACCACAAGGCAGTTAAAATGACTTTCAAATAACGTAGCAAGACACTGAGATACAAAGAGTGTTACTTTCAGTGGTAACGGACAGAACATTCTAAGTCGCTTTCCCACGGAAAGAGTGGGCCAAGTCCAAGGTTTGCTTTAACTGTTTGTGAAATACCTGTTATGCAAATTGGGTTGCGGCTGAAAACATGATCGACTGATTTTCTTACTCTTTGTTGTTTTCTTATAGTAAAAGTGTTTAGTTTGAAAGGTGATAGTAGTGTCGTCCCCTTAGGATCTTTAAATGTGTCGTCACAAGGTGAAGGGGAGAAGTCACCTGTGAATCAGGTAAAAAGAGAAAAAGTTATGACAAAATGAATAACATTGTAGAGCAATACATTATGAGTTTGTCAGTGACTGCAAATGCTCATAGTTTGCGTGTTTGAAACAAATCAATCCCACGAAAGAGGACATCTTATCAATTAGTTACGTGTCTGGAATGACAGATGTTCCTATATAACCAGCTTAGTTTCGGTGACATTAATTACTCGTAGAAGGCCTGTGCATGACGATTCCAATGCAGAGATTGCGCTTTACGATAAACTGTAAGAATCAAACAAAATGATACTCTAAGTGAAACTCCTGCTTGTCGAAAGGTCTTCATTGTTTTGCTTGGGAGTATCGTTTTTCTGTTTCAACACTCTTCAAATGTCCAACAATGATGCAAGATTCTGTACTTACACTGAAGTTTTAGGAAATAAAGGAGAGAAGAAAGTTATTATTTTTACACCATTATGTGAGTGAAATAGCTGATCCAAAACTAAGGGTTCCTGAAATATTCTGTGATTCGTGCTCAGGACAGAATAAGAACTATACAGTGTTCATATACCATTGGTATCTCGTGCATACCATTAAGAGATTAGATAACGTCAAAATAGTATTTCCAGTAAGAGGACATTCTAATATGTAATGTGATAAAAGCTTTGGTTTGACAAAAAAGAAAGTTGCTGCAGAGTTACGAAAATGATTTTGAAGCTGCAAGAGTGAATTTAATGCCTCACAAAGTAATTCCTGTTCAACAAGAAAGTATACGAGATTGAACGACCTTTTTAAAAGCATGTTACAAATCAAAGTGGTTATGAACGAAAACAAGCTGTTCAAATACAGGCTTGCTTACAATGGAGACTGGACACCACTACGTTTGGAACATTCTGTTGGACTACAAGTAGACGTCGAGCCTGAGTATCAACAACAGGGACCTGAAGATTCTTGTGGCCTCATCGAGCATACAAGTGTTCTGTAATATGAAGTTTTTGAAAGATAAATCACGATTGCTTTGAAAAATCTAATACTCGGGGTATATTTTCAGACTTCCTGCCAATATCTTACTAAAAATATGCAGACGTTCAAGAACTTCAACAGGTTTCTGGTCAAGGCTCAAGAAACTTCTATTTCAGTCTACCACATAACGAATCAAAATGCAAGACCAACAAATAGAAACTTTCAACGCTAAAGAACACGTAGATAAGCTATTCCTAGGTTCCTTTCTTAGTAAAGATGTATCCCTTTTGTATGTATTGTCTTTTTTATCATACAATTTCAAATGTCATTTTTTTCTGATATACATCCTCTAAAACCATTAAATTTCGCATTATAATTATATTGGTTGTACTTGATTGGAATGTTTTGCGAATTTTTTTGTAAACTTGACAGTTTAAATCTCCTCTCCTGAGAAATGTACAAAATGTGACATACCCAGCCTTTTTTTCCGTGGGCTCTTCATATTTTATTTCTCGAGTCAACATCCCTTTTTCCCCAACACATACTAATGGCACAGGGACGATTGAGATATCGTTAGAAAAACTGTTAACCGGCTTCTGACACCGCATACCTATTCTGTGCTAAAACTTACTATTCGTAGAAAATTTTAACATAAAAGAGACGTTTAATTATCGTAGGCCAATGAGTTTCATGGATGCCTACCTTCCACCTATTAATTACGAAGGTAACACATTAATCGCGAGTAAAAGAGGACCTTTTCATTATATCTTATTACAAATGTCATTTTATTTGTTTTAAAATACTTATTAACTGGATGATTTGTATACAGCATCGTCATAGATAATAACCGTAGCCACTACCGTGGTCCACTGCCTCTTCGCGTCGTACAAGGTGACTTTTCTACACGAATATACTATCCGAAATGATAAATATATTTGTCGCCTTTAATTATGATTTACCTAGTTTTACTACGGCCTAAAATCTCAAAATACACTTAGAGTTTATTGCGGCATTAGTGATATACATCGTAAGAAGTGAAAACTACATTGTAACCTATACACTTCGCATTTATTTACTTCTTTGCACTTTATCTCATAAAACTTCTCTTCAACAACAGGTAAATGAAAATATTACGGTCCAAAGTGAAAAATTACAAGCAACTAATGACAGTGGATTATTGTCATAAGCAGTAAATTACATTTCTTTATTGTGACTGTGGAGCTGCCCTGCAAACAATAAATCACATTCGTGGTGAATGCCCGAAACGAGCCTTCGGGGGATCAATAAATGACATCCACCACGCATCACCTGAAGGGCTCAAGTGGATCAACAGATTGGACTTAAAAATCTAAGAACTTCTGTAATGTGTACATAATTTAGCATAATACTTTGGACAATTGATTCTGTACCTGTATTTTGCTTGTCATTTCTTACGTCGTATACTCTTAAAATTATGCATTTTGATCCAAGGTCTGTATCATCATACGATAAATAAAAATTTCTTTATTTCTTTTATTTTGTGTTTGTATTTGCTCATTAATTTTTGACGATTGTCAACAACAGTGTGGTATGAATTCTACTGTCATAAACAATAAATGAAAAGTTTACGATTCCGAGGATACGAAGTGATACAAAATGCCTGACAGACAACAATGTAAAATTTGAAAACAAACTCAAAATTCCTCTTGGCAACTCTCTCTAGTCTGTAATGTGTAAAATGTGGTGGGTAGAACATACTATTTCACAACATCTGTACAGCTTTTTTTTCTTTTTGGAAAAAGCAACTTAGAAATGTTCAGAATGTTACCATATGTACAAATTAATCTGCGATGTGAATGAAAAATAACTTATTATGATACATCGTGCAAAATGATCCATGGAGCATGAAACTAACTTGAACAGCAGATGCTGTCAGTTAGAAGCGACGCTCCACAAAGAATGACTGTAACTAAAACACCTGCTCAGAGAGAAGGGCGGCATTCCAGTAAGTACCGTCATCCCAATGAAAATACTTACTCCAAATATTGTCATTATTTAAAACAGAAGTGTGAAAGTTTCGGGCGGATTCCCTGGTCCTTCATTTTGTAAAGTAACAGACAGAGTTACTTTCGCAATTATAATATTGGTATGGATTGCTAAAATATTAGGGATCCATAGCACATTAAAAATTTAAAGTAGGTTGGTAGTAGGTTATATATGGGGAGGAAGCGGGCGTGGTGCTCCAAAATCCACCCAAGGACCTGATCTGGGAGGATGTTGGGTGTAGGTTGGAGAAGATTTTGGGAAGATAGGGAAGAGATGAGAAACTACAAGAATCTAGTCGAAAGAGTGATGAATTAAAAATATACCTCGTTGGGAAATTTTATCTGCTGTGACGGCTGTTCTTTTCTTGAACTAAGCAGTTTTCTTTCTCCGAAGGTGCTGTTATTACACGCCCGGATTCGGGACTTGGCGCACAGCAGCTGAGATGGGAATGGCGTGGGCAGGGCCTGTGGAAAACGGCTCCATATGGCATCGGCGGATCCCAGCGTCGACGGCCTGGTCGATACAGCCGGAGCGAGTTGGCGCGCGGCCGACGCCCCCCTGCTGCCTCCGGCAGCGACGCCTCGCGAGATCACCGCCAGGACACGCCTACCTGCTGCCGCGGCCGCCGACACTGTCACTAGGGCACACCCCTCACCCCCACCACCCCCTCCGCCGACTTAACACTGCCACCCTTGGGGCACCAGCGCCGCTGTTCGAACAAAGAATCTCCCCCCCCCCCCCCCCATCAAGCGGGGCGATAATACACACTAGTCTGATACGCTGCATCTTAAGGCACACAATAACAGCCTGGAATTTTCCTTCTTAAATGACTGTCAAAACTTTTTTTCTTACGACATATTATAGGTTGTTATCTATTGACACAACTGAACAGCAAACGACACCACATCTTGTACGAGTTTTATTTCAATATGTCGCGTCACTTTCCGAGCCATCTGACAGTACGAGGTGGTGCTCCTATAAAACAAACATTGTATTCCCGGTGATCCTGTGTGACCCTACGAAGCTCGGAGCTGTACTCCTGCTGCTAAGTTCAGAAAAATACATGTTTTCTTCACTTAAATATTCCAGTAAACGGATCGCAGTAGTACAGCTAATTGCTAAATGCACGTAGCCAAAAAAATCTCTAGCCATAAGTTCAATGAGAACTTACAACAGCAGTATTTCTACAAGCGGCCACTGAAACAAAGTTTTACCTTGGCACGCCAGTCCCCACGACATACCTGGAATATGAAAGTAGGAAATGAAATTTCAGCATCACATTTCAAGAAACCAACGTAAGATCACTGTTACACCAACAACGCACCTCTCCCCAGACGCGTGAAACAGGTAACTAGTCCTAATACAGCGATGTTTACGGTTTTCCAGCTTCTGAAATCGCCTCTCAGCTCCAAGACTTAAATTAATAGCCGCTTTCAGAGGAGGTTTCAAACAAAACTAGCTGTCTATACGAAACTGTCTGTAACAGCAGCAACCATAACACTACTTTCACGAATCATAGTCAAACGCGAAAAAGAAATAATTGTGACAGAACAGTGACATGACAACATATAGTTGAAGCGCGCAATTTATAATTTAAGGGCTTACTTTTGTATTGAGAAGAACTTAGGCAATTTGGCACTAGGAAGACGTAACTTAAATAAACATCGAGAATATTCTGTAGTAATCACTCGGTGCAACACGTATCAGCAGGCTACACATTCAACCGTACTTGTACTATTAAAATCTTTGTCATAAATCCTTAGAAAGGGCGGCAGCCGCATCGCCTACCTGAGTGTCCAATGCCGCTGTCTTCTGGAAAGCCAGATACGGCAGAACGCGTGCGGTCAAAACGGACTCGCGAATCAAACTGGCGGCCACTGGACCGCCGCTCGTTCGCGAGGCCGCCGCCGTGCGGCAGCACATTCGCCAGGACGACGGCAGCGACTGTCCTGCCTCGGTGCGGTATCTCGCGTAAATGCTGTATCCGTGGCTTAGCCGTCTTCGGGAATTGATCTGTTGTGATAGCCAATTCACTGGGGATAAAATAAAATGTGAGACCTCCGGATAAAACTGCAGTGTGTTTTCACCGAGTCTGAAATGTAGAACTGTGCAGTTCCCAAAATGCAGAAAAGCACTAATCCTACGACTACAATATTATACTTGGAATTAGTCCACTCACACAAATACGTTCGTATAACAATTTATGGAGGTGTGAAATGGAATGATCACATAGGCTCAACCAAAGGTAAAACAGGTGGCAGATTTTGGTTAATTGGTAGGATACTGGGAAAATGCAGTCGGTCTTCAAAGGAGATTACTTACACGTCAATTGCGCCAACCATCCTTGAATATTGCTCAAGTTTTGGAATCCATACCAAAATCACACTGAAGGTATACTAAGAAACGTAGCACGAACGGTCACAGAATTGTTTTACACGCGGAGGAGTGCTATAGAAATAGTGAAAAACTTATCTCGCGGAAAACGACTCAAAGTTTCAAGAACCAGTATTGGGTGAGGAATCTAGGACCACAATACAACCATCTACTTATCGTTCACTTAGGGAACACGAAGTCAAGAGGCATTTAACCATTCATTCTTCTCACTTTGGGAAAAAATGAATGTAAAACGTAGATAGTTTTCAGCCGTTGACTGTGATAACCGTCTCGAGTTTTGATGTTTCCTCACTATGGGCAGCAGAGTTTGGTTGTGTCACTGAGTAGCAACGGACGCATAGTGTAAGATCAATGAGGGTACTTGTTGTCCACCGTATGCTCTCCTGTGCCTTTTGGCACCGTATTGTGTGAATAATTACGGTTAATAGCAAGGTTTGTGGTTTGAATATGGGCGTGTCGGCCCGAAACCGGTAAGCACTACATCTGACTTTTATATCAATGCAGCTGAGACGGACGAAATAAACAATTACACAATTTCCTCATTCCAGACTTTTTCGATTTCCATAGCAACTATCAAAGTGATACTATCAGCTGCAATCAGATCGTATTCTATTTGTGCGATAACTTCCCCAATACCCCTTGTCGTTCCCATACTCTACCTCATTCTTTCATTCAGCGTTTGCAACAGGTCGCATAATGAAGAAACATCCTCTAATATTATCATTAATTTTAACCTTACTGTCAAACGCAAGTCAAACAAGCAAATTAAAATTATACATACGGTACAATACACAATCAAAAATATCCGGACACCATTATGTAATTCGGAATTGACCACCAGATATCACGAGAGGCAGACCCAACCAAGTAAAAGTAGGCGAGGAGTATTATGTTGCCAGTAGACAAGCAGTTAACAGCAGAATGGCTCCCTCAAGGGAGTTTAGAGATTTCTAACGTGGGCTAGACATCGGATGTCACCTGAATAACAAATACATCAGAGACATTCCAACCCTTCTAAATATGTCCAAGTCGACTGTTGATGATATGATTGTGGTGAGGAAACGTGGAGGTACAACCACTGCTAAACCGAGACCAGGAAGATCTCGTGTAAAGACTGACAGGCACCGCCGAGTATTGCGAAGGGAGGTTCTAAAAGAAAGCATCATATCAGATAAAAAGGAATCACTCATGAGTTCCAGTGAGCAGCTAGTACAATTATTGTGCTTGGGAAGTTAGAAAGCATGCGGTAGAATGGTCGAGCAGTTCCTCACACTTCTGTAGTCATTAGCAAGCGACACTTGAGGTGCTGTAAAGACTGACGCCTCTGGACACTGGATGACTTGAAACGAGCGATCTGGAATGATGAATCACGCTATACCCCGTGGCAAACCGATGGAAGGGGCTGGTTTTGTCAAATGCCTGGCAAAAGTTTCCTACCATCACGTGTAGTGCCAACAGCGGAGCTCGTGGTCTCAAGCGCCTTGCCACGGTTCGCACTCCCCTCCCCCCCCCCCCTCCCCGTCGCAGGTTCCTCCCTCGGGCATGGTGGGTGTGTTCTCCTTACCGCAAGTTAGTTTAAATTAGATTAAGTAGTGTGTATGCTTAGGGGCCACTGACCTCAGCAGTTTGGTCCCATAGGAACTTACCACCCGCTCACCTCAACAACAGTGAAGTATGAGGGGATGCAGCTACGATAAGGGAGAGTTTTTCGTGGTTAGGGTTTGATCGCCTCATTGCGCTTAAGAAAATGCTAAATGCTGAAGGATATGAACACATTTTACGGCATTTTGTACTGCATACAGTAGAGGAATGGTTCAGAGATGATGATTGTATCAGTACAACAATACAGCCTACCATAAAGCAGTATCATTGAGGCAATGGTTTGTAGACAGTAACGTTCCTGAAATGGACTAGACTGCCCTGAGTCTCGACCTGAAATGAAATGTTGTGTGGCCAGGGCCTCCTGTCGGTTAGACCGGTCGCCTGGTGCAAGTCTTTTGAGTGGACGCCACTTCGGAAACTTGTCCGTCGATGGGAATGAGATGATGATGATGAAGAAACATAACACCCGGTCCCTGAGCCGGTAATCGAACCCGGGCCCCTAAGCCTGGCATTCTGTTGCGCTGACCACTCAGCTATCGAGGCGGACGCCCGACCTGAACTCAATGGAACGCCTTTGGGATGAGTCAGAACGTCGACGTTGCTCCAGAGCCTAATGCGGAACATCAGGACCATCTCTGGTCTCGGCTCTTGAGGAAGAATGCGATCATTGAAATTGTCTCCAACAGTTCAAGCCGTCAGAAAGTCAAAGGGAGGGCATACTCATATTAATGTCCACTAACAGGCGTCTGGATACTTTTGATCGCCTAATGTACATCACCTCAGTTGTTCGGATAGAACAGTAGTTCCAACCTTTCTCAGTTCATTATAGCTGATTGCAATCATGTTTTATCTAGTACCCCTGCCCCACTCGCCGCCCCCTCCCCCTAATCTGCCCGCCACAACTACAACCCCACTCCGCCCGTGATCCCCCCCCCCCCCGCCCCCACCTTTCGAGCACTCTCTCCACCGTCATCAACTGTAGCGCCTAGCACGTAACTATATTTTAGGATGAAAAGTAATTTTCTTCAACACTTTTATTTTTAAAATCATAAAAGATATTAAGTTTTGCGGGTGTTTTGGGTGTTTTAGGAGACTACAAACTAATGAGTGAAAGAGGCAACTAGTACCGCTTACATCTAACAATCTATTTATATTTGAGTTGTTCTCAATCAGTGCACATCATAAAACTTGCTCCTGACCCATTCATTTCCTTGTTTTTACTTTTATTGCTATGGTAGTCGAAAATCTACTTTCAACTCAAAAAATTTTAATAACACGTTTCTTTTCCATGAGCTATGTTCGTACTGTGTGTTTTTGCGTGTTTGCGTGTTTGCGTGTTTGTGTGTGTGTGTGTGTGTGTGTGTGTGTGTGTGTGTGTGTGTGTGTGTCGGTGCACCGTGAGTGAAAGCTATAACTCCTCCTCTGATACGGAAGGTAACTACCCATTGTGACGACAGACACTTATTGCAAAACAAGCTTCCCCTGCACTACTCCTCTGCCTGGCGGCATTTGCTCCACCTGCTCCTTGCACCTCGTTTTGAAATCAACGAATTTAAATCGTGTGCAGTTTACTCTCGGTTGGTAAATCATTTGATTGTTGGACACTCTACTTCTGAAATGGCAGAAATAGGAAGACTTTAGGCTGCCAATGCTTTGTATCTGACCGCTGCCACTAATACCAATATTAATAACAATAATAATAATAATAATACTGTGTACAGCACTATAGTAGCCGTTACGTAGTTGCTGTTTTGTCGTGCTGTCAATCAGTTCATATATCTGCTTCCAAGCAATAATGAAGCAATTTCTGGTGTACTGCAGGAACTATCTACTGCTTGGGGAAGAATTTTCATGAGATGTTTAGCTTTTGTTTCATGTATCTCTCATTTTTAACGTCATCGATGTGTGGTACCGAACACGTAGTATGTGTATAATGTGTGAACTACGTGAGGAAGAAGATGCTCCTACTTTCGTTTCGTAAATAGTAAGCTACACTGCACAGCGTCACTCATTGAGTAATGGAAGGTTACTTCATCTACATCTACATCTACATCCATACTCCGCAAGCCACCTGACAGTGTGTGGCGGAGGGTACCTTGAGTACCTCTATCGGTTCACCCTTCTATTCCAGTCTCGCGTTATTCGTGGAAAGAAAGATTGTCGGTATGCCTCTGTGTGGGATCTAATCTCTCTGAGTTTATCCTCATGGTCTCTTCGCGAGATATACGTAGGAGGGAGCAATATACTGCTTGACTCCTTGGTGACGGTATGTCTACCGAGCTACTAAGCGTCTCTCTTGTAGAGTCTTCCACTGGAGTTTATCTATCATCCCTGTAATGCTTTCGCGATTACTAAATGATCCTGTAACGAAGCGCGCTGTTCTCCGTTGGATCTTCTCTATCTCTTCCATTAACCCTATCTGGTACGGATCCCACACCGATGAGCAGTATTCAAGTAGTGGGCGAACAAGTGTACTGTAACCTACTTCCTTTGTTTTCGGACTGCATTTCCTTGGGATTCTTCCAATGAATCTCAGTCTGGCCTCTGCTTTACCGACGATTAATTTTATATGCTCATTCCATTTTAAATCACTCCTAATGCCTACTCCCAGATAATTTATGGAATTAACTGCTTCCAGTTGCTGACCTGCTATATTGTAGCTAAATGATAAAGTATCTTTCTTTCTATGCATTCGCAGCACATTACACTTGTCTGCATTGAGATTCAATTGCCATTCCCTGCACCATGCGTCAATTCGTTGCAAATCCTCCTGCATTTCAGTACAATTTTCCATTGTTACAACCTCTCGATATACTAAAGCATCATCCGCAAAAAGCCTCAGTGAACTTCCGACGCTATCCACAAAATCATTTATGTTTATTGTGAATAGCAACGGTCCTACGACACTCTCCTGCGGCACACCTAAAATCACTCTTACTTCGGAAGACTTCTCTCCATTGAGAATGACATGCTGCGTTCTGTTATCTAGGAGCTCTTCAATCCAATCACACAATTGGTCTGATAGTCCACATGCTCTTACTTTGTTCATTAAACGACTGTGGGGAACTGTATCAAACGCCTTGCGGAAGTCAAGAAACACGGCATCCACCTGTGAACCCGTGTCTATGGCCCTCTGAGTCTCGTGGTCGAATAACGCGAGCTGGGTTTCACACGATCGTCTTTTTCGAAACCCATGCTGATTCCTACAGAGCAAATTTCTAGTCTCTAGAAAAGTCATTATACTCGAACATAATACGTCTTCCAAAATTCTACAACTGATCGACGTTAGAGATATAGGTCTATACTTCTGCACATCTGTTCGACGTCCCTTCTAGAAAACGGGGATGACCTGTGCCTTTTTCCAATCTTTTGGAACGCTACGCTCTTCTAGAGACCTACGGTACACCGCTGCAAGAAGCGGGGCAAGTTCCTTCGCGTACTCTGTGTAAAATAGAACTGGTATCCCACCAGGTCCAGAGGCCTTTCCTCTTTTGAGCGTTTTTAATTGTTTTTCTATCCCTCTGTCATGTATTTCGATATCTACCATTTTGTTATCTGTGCGACAATCTAGAGGAGGAACTACAGTGCAGTCTTCCTCTGTGAAACAGCTTTGGAAAAAGACATTTAGTATTTCGGCCTTTAGTCTGTCATCCTCTGTTTCAGTACCATTTTGGTCACAGAGTGCCTGGACATTTTGTTTTGATCCACCTAAGGCTTTGACATAAGACCTAAATTTCTTAGGATTTTCTGCCAAGTCAGTACATAGAACTCTACTTTCGAATTCGTTGAACGCCTGTCGTATAACCCTTCTCACACTACATTTCGCTTCATGTAATTTTTGTTTGTCTGCAAGGCTTTACCTATGTTTATGTTTGCTGTGAAGTTCCCTTTGCTTCCGTAGCAATTTTCTAACACGGTTGTTGTACCACGGTGGCTCTTTTCCATCTCTTACGATCTTGCTTGGCACATACTTATCTAATGCATATTGTACGATGGTTTTGAACTTTGTCCACTGATCCTCAACACTATGTGCACTTGAGATAAAACTTTTGTGTTGAGCCTTCAAGTACTCTGAAATCTGCTTTCTGTCACTTTTGCTAAACAGAAAAATCTTTCTACCCTTTTTAATATTTCTATTTACAGAAATCACCGATGCTGTAACCGAGTTATGATCGCTGATTCCCTGTTCTGCGTTAACTGTTTCAAATACACTCCTGGAAATGGAAAAAAGAACACATTGACACCGGTGTGTCAGACCCACCATACTTGCTCCGGACACTGCGAGAGGGCTGTACAAGCAATGATCACACGCACGGCACAGCGGACACACCAGGAACCGCGGTGTTGGCCGTCGAATGGCGCTAGCTGCGCAGCATTTGTGCACCGCCGCCGTCAGTGTCAGCCAGTTTGCCGTGGCATACGGAGCTCCATCGCAGTCTTTAACACTGGTAGCATGCCGCGACAGCGTGGACGTGAACCGTATGTGCAGTTGACGGACTTTGAGCGAGGGCGTATAGTGGGCATGCGGGAGGCCGGGTGGACGTACCGCCGAATTGCTCAACACGTGGGGCGTGAGGTCTCCACAGTACATCGATGTTGTCGCCAGTGGTCGGCGGAAGGTGCACGTGCCCGTCGACCTGGGACCGGACCGCAGCGACGCACGGATGCACGCCAAGACCGTAGGATCCTACGCAGTGCCGTAGGGGACCGCACCGCCACTTCCCAGCAAATTAGGGACACTGTTGCTCCTGGGGTATCGGCGAGGACCATTCGCAACCGTCTCCATGAAGCTGGGCTACGGTCCCGCACACCGCTGGGCCGTCTTCCGCTCACGCCCCAACATCGTGCAGCCCGCCTCCAGTGATGTCACGACAGGCGTGAATGGAGGGACGAATGGAGACGTGTCGTCTTCAGCGATGAGAGTCGCTTCTGCCTTGGTGCCAATGATGGTCGTATGCGTGTTTGGCGCCGTGCAGGTGAGCGCCACAATCAGGACTGCATACGACCGAGGAACACAGGGCCAACACCCGGCATCATGGTGTGGGGAGCGATCTCCTACACTGGCCGTACACCACTGGTGATCGTCGAGGGGACACTGAATAGTGCACGGTACATCCAAACCGTCATCGAACCCATCGTTCTACCATTCCTAGACCGGCAAGGGAACTTGCTGTTCCAACAGGACAATGCACGTCCGCATGTATCCCGTGCCACCCAACGTGCTCTAGAAGGTGTAAGTCAACTACCCTGGCCAGCAAGATCTCCGGATCTGTCCCCCATTGAGCATGTTTGGGACTGGATGAAGCGTCGTCTCACGCGGTCTGCACGTCCAGCACGAACGCTGGTCCAACTGAGGCGCCAGGTGGAAATGGCATGGCAAGCCGTTCCCCAGGACTACATCCAGCATCTCTATGATCGTCTCCATGGGAGAATAGCAGCCTGCATTGCTGCGAAAGGTGGATATACACTGTACTAGTGCCGACATTGTGCATACTCTGTTGCCTGTGTCTATGTGCCTGTGGTTCTGTCAGTGTGATCATGTGATGTATCTGACCCCAGGGATGTGTCAATAAAGTTTCCCCTTCCTGGGACAATGAATTCACGGTGTTCTTATTTCAATTTCCAGGAGTGTAGCTTGGGTCTGTTTGTCACCTTAAGGTCTAACATGTTATCGCCACGAGTCGGTTCTCTGTTTAACCGCTCAAGGTAGTTTTAAGATAATGTACTTAAAAAATTTCACTGGATTCTTTGTCCCTGCCACCCGTTATAAACGTTTTAGTCTCCCAGTCTGTCTGGTAAATTAAAATCTCCGCCCAAAACTATAAGATTGTCGGGAAATCTACTCGAAATATTTTCCAAATTTCCCTTCATGTGTTCTGTCACAACAGCTGCTGAGCCAGGGGGCCTATAGAGACATCCAATTATCATGTCTGAGCCTGCTTTAACCGTTGGTCGTATAGCACGCCACACAGTTCACTTCGACGCAGTACAATGTACAGTTCATTGTCTTTTCTTATGAAATTCTTTTTCATCTCAGCACTCATACTGATACACTATGTAATCTAGTGTCCTGACATGGTCAAATGGTCACTTGTCGTGAGAAAATCACTTTATTTTTTTAAGTACTCTGGCTGACGTGCATCATACTGCAAGATGCTTGTAAGTGCTTCACTTTGCGCCGATCACGACGTTTAGTAGGAGCTGGTCGTCCCTTCCTTCAGTCTCATTCGTCTCATATCTTCTGCCACTCCTTACACATCGATTCAAGCGTCTGCCAGAGAGCGTCGTGGAGCAGTGATGAGACACTGTTCGGGAGGACACCGGTTTAAATCCCAGTCCGGCCATCCAGATTTAGGTTTTGTGTCCTCTTCCCTCGCTAGAGCAGCTTCTGGCAGTGGCGGCTGGTGTCTGCAGCAGATGCTGCCACGTTGACATAGCTCAATGCCTCTACTTTCGGAATCTGGGCTCTGGGGTGCCTGATATCACTCGGGATTTGGACAAATGCATCGTTAAGCTCGGCTCGTAAGATCACCAACTCTTTCTGAAGCTCCCCCTTTCTCCCTATAAATTTTGTGTAGAAAATAGCCCAGACATAAATTAACAGAGCAGTTACTAATTGCATCCAATTTCTATGGATTATTTGTGCTTGCAGAAGGTATAAACTAAGATATCAAAATTAACCAAAATTAGCGGAAGACTTGCTGCACTGAAAGAAAAAGGACGAGTGCGAGTATGCATCGCGCACTGAGGGTTCCGTAGGAGCTTCATTATCTCTACAGATAGTTCATCTATAGGTTTTGATGAGTACGTCTGCGAGTATCAAAATGTGTGACATAAATAGGTGTATCTTTTGACTGCAATGGCTTAGAAGCTCCAATTTTTTTACACTCCTAAGGAACCGTAGCCTTGGTATCTGATATAAATTTCAACTTGATACCTCTATCTGTTAGATGGGAAGACAGACAGACGAACAACAAATGTCAAAAATAGTATTTTTTATGTGATTTGATTGCAAATTGACAATTTTCGGATTGTTTCCTTTACTTGTAGTATGAAACGTCTCTTCTTGGCAAATTTCATGATTCTAGGTCGACAGCGAGAACCCTGCAGGTTTTGGGAGTATCAAAGCATGTGACGTAAACAGCTGTTGCTGGGTATAAGGCCGTGGTCCACGAAACTCTTCTGTTCTACATCTACATCTACATCTACATTTATACTCCGCAAGCCACCCAACGGTGTGTGGCGGAGGGCACTTTACGTGCCATTGTCATTGCCTCCCTTTCCTGTTCCAGTCGCGTATGGTTCGCGGGAAGAACGACTGTCTGAAAGCCTCCGTGCGCGCTCTAATCTCTCTAATTTTACATTCGTGATCTCCTCGGGAGGTATAAGTAGGGGGAAGCAATATATTCGATACCTCATCCAGAAACGCACCCTCTCGAAACCTGGCGAGCAAGCTACACCGCGATGCAGAGCGCCTCTCTTGCAGAGTCTGCCACTTGAGTTTGTTAAACATCTCCGTAACGCTATCACGGTTACCAAATAACCCTGTGACGAAACGCGCCGCTCTTCTTTGGATCTTCTCTATCTCCTCCGTCAACCCGATCTGGTACGGATCCCACACTGATGCGCAATACTCAAGTATAGGTCGAACGAGTGTTTTGTAAGCCACCTCCTTTGTTGATGGACTACATTTTCTAAGGACTCTCCCAATGAATCTCAACCTGGTACCCGCCTTACCAACAATTAATTTTATATGATCATTCCACTTCAAATCGTTCCGCATGCATACTCCCAGATATTTTACAGAAGTAACTGCTACCAGTGTTTGTTCTGCTATCATATAATCATACAATAAAGGATCCTTCTTTCTATGTAATCGCAATACATTACATTTGTCTATGTTAAGGGTCAGTTGCCACTCCCTGCACAAAGTGCCTATCCGCTGCAGATCTTCCTGCATTTCGCTACAATTTTCTAATGCTGCAAATTCTCTGTATATTACAGCATCATCCGCGAAAAGCCGCATGGAACTTCCGACACTATCTACTAGGTCATTTATATATATTGTGAAAAGCAATGGTCCCATAACACTCCCCTGTGGCACACCAGAGGTTACTTTAACGTCTGTAGACGTCTCTCCATTGATAACAACATGCTGTGTTCTGTTTGCTAAAAACTCTTCAATCCAGCCACACAGCTGGTCTGATATTCCGTAGGCTCTTACTTTGTTTATCAGGCGACAGTGCGGAACTGTATCGAACGCCTTCCGGAAGTCAAGGAAAATAGCATCTACCTGGGAGCCTGTATTTAATATTTTCTGGGTCTCATGAACAAATAAAGCGAGTTGGGTTTCACACGATCGCTGTTTCCGGAATCCATGTTGATTCCTACATAGTAGATTCTGGGTTTCCAAAAACGACATGATACTCGAGCAAAAAACGTGTTCTAAAATTCTACAACAGATCGACGTCAGAGATATAGGTCTATAGTTTTGCGCATCTGCTCGACGACCCTTCTTGAAGACTGGGACTACCTGTGCTCTTTTCCAATCATTTGGAATCTTCCGTTCCTCTAGAGACTTGCGGTACACGGCTGTTAGAAGGGAGGCAAGTTCTTTCGCGTACTCTGTGTAGAATCGAATTGGTATCCCGTCAGGTCCAGTGGACTTTCCTCTGTTGAGTGATTCCAGTTGCTTTTCTATTCCTTGGACACTTATTTCGATGTCAGCCATTTTTTCGTTTGTGCGAGGATTTAGAGAAGGAACTGCAGTGCGGTCTTCCTCTGTGAAACAGCTTTGGAAAAAGGTGTTTAGTATTTCAGCTTTACGCGTGTCATCCTCTGTTTCAATGCCTTCATCATCCCGGAGTGTCTGGATATGCTGTTTCGATCCACTTACTGATTTAACGTAAGACCAGAACTTCCTAGGATTTTCTGTCAAGTCGGTACATAGAATTTTACTTTCGAATTCACTGAACGCTTCACGCATAGCCCTCCTTACGCTAACTTTGACATCGTTTAGCTTCTGTTTGTCTGAGAGGTTTTGTCTGCGTTTAAACTTGCAGTAAAGCTCTCTCTGCTTTCGCAGTAGTTTCCTAACTTTGTTGTTGTACCACAGTGGGTTTATCTCGTCCCTCACAGTTTTACTCGGCACGTACCTGTCTAAAACGCATTTTACGATTGCCTTGAACTTTTTCCATAAACACTCAACATTGTCAGTGTCGGAACAGAAATTTTCGTTTTGATCTGTTAGGTAGTCTGAAATCTACCTAACGTTTCGTCCAGTCTTGCCGATTAAACGGAGGAGTAACGCCTCTGAAGACGTCCAGCGCAGGTCTGAACGAAACTTTAGGATCGGAAGAGTTTCGTGGACCACGACCGTATATACAAAGGAACACCTACAGCCGTCCTTACGATGTTATTTCTTATGTGGCTACCAGTTTCGGTGCTTCACCACGCTATTTTCATGCCTTACCCCGAAAGGTTTATCTGCAGCAATGTCATCCGGTCGTGGAAACCTTCATTCTATAAACAGCTGTGTCTTTTAATTGCAATGACTTTGAAGCTTTAGTTTTCTACATATTCAAGAGACCATAGACATTAGTACTTGGCATATTTCAACTTGACACTTCTACTCGTCTCTGAGAAGAAGAGGTCCTAACAGACGGACAAGCAGACGGAGAACAAAGTCATCCTATAAGGACTCGGTTTTTAGCGAGTGAAGTACGGAAGCCTTACGGACAGCTGCTTACTCATTTTCGAGAAGTAGGTGTTGTTTGTTTGCTACTGGTTGCTTAGTGCCTAACTCTTTGTAGGGTTTTGAAACACATCCCGAGTCACGCTCCTCACTGCACAGATGGTGCCACCATTTTTACGACTCACAGTCTACTTGTAATTATATCGGAAATGAGCGTCAGCTATCTTTCCTCGAGTGCTAGAGATGGGTGGGTGGATCACTTGTTCACGGTGCGTATAGACGACCCACACATGCCGCCTCCTATCTACACGGTGGGAGCCATCATCAGTTATTAAGAAAATTAAAATAAAACTGTATTTAGAATTTTGATCGATAGATCTCGCGCTTTCTCGTCCAATGTGAGCTTCGTTGAGCATGAGATGTGCATTCCACGGAATACCGACATGGGTACATGACAATAAACACGCATCAAAGTGCATAAAGGAGGCCCAGAAATAAATGCATTTACATATAGTAGCGCGATGCAAAGTAACTCACAAACGGTAGCATCAGTTGTCGAAATCAAACTATTTTTCATTGTACTTTACTTTTGCCTTGTTTTAATAGCTGTGCTGTTATTATCCAACGCCAGACAGACCGAGCAGACACCATACTAGAAGCTAACATGATGTATTTTGTAGCTTCCGTATTATAGCTTTTGTTTACAAAAAATTGCTGTTACAAGCTCTGGCATATTAAATGTGCACATCAAGTGCCCTTTTTTTTACTTTTTTATAACAAAATGGCGAATAAAAGTACGTCAGTAGGCAAAAATATTACCGTTCTAGTATCCTACTGCAGAACGCACAGTAATTTATAGATTCCGTGAACTGAGCGGTTGGTTTGAGATAGAAATATTGATTACAGTGAGTCGTATTAAAGGATACAGTAAGAACATATCGGTAAATTCACCTCTCTGAGCAGACTTCCGTAAGACGTTATTTCTTTCACACGATAATGTATTCGTAATACACGTTTTTAATACCGGAAAACTTTAACTTGGCTTGATGCGTTACCCCAAAACATAAATTCGGAAGAGTAAGCTCAGACTGCTTGCAAAAGTTGCAGCTACCTATAATGAAAAAAAAAAACGCACAAATATTCAGTAAGATCTTCATATTTAAAAGTGGTGCAAAGATTGACAACTTGAAGTACTCAGAAATTTCAAATTGCACACTTCCTATGACCTTAATTTAAGTAACTTTGCAACTGGATGCTATAAAGATTGTCTTAATTCAGCCTATGTATCATAAAAATTACTGATAAGCACCAAGCAGATACAAATGAAATGTCAACCAATATTAACCAAAGCATCAAACAAACGATAAAAATTTCCCTGCAGGAAACATGTGTATATTTCCTTAGTCAAGATTGGCTCTCAGTTTCTTCCTATTGACACTAACCGCTAGGAAAACCAACATTAGAAGTGTCGAATCTTTAAACTTTTATTATTTTCGTAGAACTAAAAATTATTTCTTGATTGTGGTTTTTTTCACACCACTATTCTCTCAATACCTTTTTTATTAATACAAACGGTTTTAAAACTTTAAAAAGCTAATATATTTCCACAGATTTCTTAAATTATTAAAATTACGATAAAAATTGATGTATTTCAAAAAACTGCGGTAAACCTGGAAGACTTGCATTGAAACGGGTAAAGTGGGAGAGAGAAGCTTAAGTGATTCTGGTGATATAAGATGTTGGGTGCTAATGGAGGAGAGGATTAATATTTATAGAGGGTTAGTATTGGTACTGAGCAGGCCGAAGTGGCCGTGCGGTTAAAGGCGCTGCAGTCTGGAACCGCAAGACCGCTACGGTCGCAGGTTCGAATCCTGCCTCGGGCATGGATGTTTGTGATGTCCTTAGGTTAGTTAGGTTTAACTAGTTCTAAGTTCTAGGGGACTAATGACCTCAGCAGTTGAGTCCCATAGTGCTCAGAGCCATTTGCACCATTTATTGGTATTGAGGGCAGGTGGAGGGGAGATTGGGGGTGACTGTAACTAGGAGGCCAGGCTATGGCTATGAGGATGAGAGAGTAGGAGAAGAGAAAGGGAGGGAAAAAAAACCTGATGTGTCGCAGGGTAGGAAGTCGGTTAGATCTGTCAGGAAATGTAAAAGTCAGGGTGCAGTTCATAGTCTGGAATAGATAGGCAGTAACAAAAGTGTAGGGAGAGCATCTGCAGAGAGCGTAGATGAAGGGTTCGTGGTAACGAGCGCTGTCGATACCAATCGCGCAGGCCGACGCTTAGAAGCTGGCAGCAGCCCATTTGGCTGCACTTCCAATCTGCGTCCAGCACCGAGACACACCTTCCTCAGCATGTGCAACCAGCGCCGGCAAGGAGCCGAGTTAAAAGAACGCCGCACCGACCTCTAATTTGTCTGTTAGATGAGTTCTGAATGTCTAGTCGGAGCGCTGTCATACAGCCTCTGTTTGTTATTGTGGGTCTATCTCAAGGACTCGCTTTGGATTGTGCCCTGGACTTGCTGTTGCTCAACTTCAGTAAAAGAAGTTATCAAACACTACGTGTGCTCCTCAGTATTTTGCTCTCTGTCTTAGAACCCACCAACTCATTGGCTTACATCACCGACATGAACAAACAGGATTGGTAGAACATGTTAGTATAGGCGCTTCAGGATTCAGGATTCGAAATTAGATGAAGGTCAATGGGGTTGTTGGAGTTGAATTTGCGCAACGTCAAGGTTATATGAAGAGGTGTTCAATGATTGTGAAGAGAGAGGGGTAAAGGATAAACTGGTGAAGGATTCGTGTATGGTAGGCTAGGGAATTCAAGACAGAGGATCTGCAAAGAGTGACAGAAGCTTGGTGGAGTGGTGAGGCAAGCTATATTGGCACAGAAGGGGACACGACAGGTCAAGCGCGTGTAGATGTGCACGATGGAGAAGTGATTGGTAGATTTTGTCTACTGTGTGCTTTTACTTAGCAGGTATGGCTTCCATGTTAGTTTAGGTCGAGGGTCAGCGTTAGATACTTCATTGTCGTAGTTAATCGGAAGGGATGGCCACGACTGGTTAGCAAGAAGTCACAGAGATGGAATCTGCTGGTGGCTCGTCCTATAGTTATGCCAGTGGCTTTTTCCGGTCGGACAAGGCAGCAGCGTCTAGAACCTTCCAGAAGAAACCTGAAATGATGCAAGCATGGAAAGGTGAGTTGTCACTTCTGACAGCTCTGGTTTACCGTGAGACCAAGCAGCGGTATCGGCCGCTATCCGGTCTGATACACTTTCAAACACGCGAGCCGCCAGTTACGCCTCCGCGTTTTCTACAGCCTTCACTGTGGCATGAGAGCGCTGCCAAGAACGATTACCTCACTGTCAATGAGATGCAAACATCCCATCTCCAGAGCTCCAGCGGCGAGTGTACTTAAGTTCGAACATTCATGCACAGAACACATTTCGTGTATCTGACAACTCAGTAACATCAGAACCAAGCCATTCCACTTTAGCCACAGTGTAAATGAATTAGGTCCTGCAACTCTGCTATGCCGTTAGATGTGCCACTAGATGTGCTGTTGGCTGATGTGAGAACAGCAAATCTAGCGGGAAATTTGTCCCACAGTGTAGCTGTTTTACTAACGGCATGGCAGTCACAGGACCTAATTCATTTACAATGCGGCTAAAGTGATGGCGACCCTGCCAGGATTCGAATAACTTTCATAGTGGCCGAGGCTCGACATCTTCTGAATAGACATTGTATTGAAGAAAAACAGATTTATAGATCTTTTGTATATGTTTCAACATTCCAACTGATGCTGTCACAACAGCAACAAAGATGTGTATTATTATTACTGTTTGATACTCAGTGCAGAATAAATTAATATCTGAATTCTCTGCTCTTCAGCAGCATCTGTTCCTCAATCTTGTATCCACTAAAGAATCACACAATATGCAAAAGGAAGTCACAACACAAGTGACGCCTAGTGACGTCATTGGTCAGTGCCATCTTTGAAATTGCCTCTTTTCATATAGCTTTTCTTCTACTGCTGTCACTGAGGCTGGAGGAAGAAGGCTTTTGTCTGCATTACATCAATATTTCTGTTTGCTGTTTCCTTATTCAACATAAATATAAAATGATTAAATTGGAAAAATTATTAAGGTAGTTAACATCAACGTATTTTTAGACTCAACACTCATTTCAACAAATATGGTAAAAAACCGTGAGCGCAGCTCTCTTGGCGTCCACACAGCTTCACAGCTACCAGGAGGAGACAAATTACATCTACTCTCGTCATTAAGTTTGATATAACTGAAAGTGAGACGGCGACGGAAATGAAACTGCTCAAGTTAGCACTTAATCGATAATAAGAGTACTTATGAGAAAAATAGGTCGGGAACGAGACACAAAACCACAAAACTAAACGGAAAGAGATCTTGCAGCGAGAGATGTTGTGATATAGCAGAATCTTTGTTTCCGCATAGTGTAAAAACCCGCCTCCATATCCCACCTGACGTAACTTGGCGCAGGGCCAGAACGGATCTGCCTGAAGCTGTCCTACTCACCTTCACGCGCATGCATCACTTCGGCCCTTTTGAGGAAAGACTCCAACGCTGCTGCCGCACTGATAGATGCAGAACACTATACTACCCCGACAGTCATTAGTTCTAGGATTTCACTGAGCGAATTACGCACCTTCAGTATCTGAAAAGATTTTATTCAGACACGCCGCCGCGAATGACATAGAGAACACATACCTCTATGAGCGTAACGAGCATACACTGCCGACAGCTATGAGAAGTATCGGGAATTCTTAAACGTATTCGATTCGCTCGAGATGCCATTCTTCCTTTTCTCGTCCTTTCTGTTCACTGTGGATGTAGGTTGCAGTAGTTGTTCATGGATAAAGAGCCGTCAACAGGCTAAAACAGCTTGAGCAGCTGCAGTAAACCTGCCTTAGCACTGAAGACCACAACAACAACCCGTACACGCATCCCTCGCACTGTATCACTCTTCAGTGTTGCCAGTACACCTTTTATTGGACACATTACCGTTAGGTTTCGTGTAATTTCTGGATCTAGAAGGTACCGTAACTTACGGTCATTAATAGATCTCTAAATCTGCAGGTCTTATGTTGTTGGAAGGAAAGCATCGGTCAGCCCCTGCTATACACACGACCGGCAGTACACGGTTTAACGTCATCCCGATCGTGCAAGAAGACCAAGGCAGCGTAAAGCAAATAAATTTCCTGGAGAATAAACAAGACAGAAATATATTGTAACGTACTTCATTACGTAGTTATTGTTATTGTTGTCATGGGCTTCTTTACGAAGAGTGCTTCTGTGCTAGTCTACCCTCTGCAAGTATCTTCATTTTGCACACCTGCTACAATCTCCACTACCAAATTTAAGATTTTTTTTTTATGCCTCAACATGTCTCCTATAAACTGACCCCTTCTTTTACTCACGTTGCCCCATAACTTTCTCTCTTGCGCATTTCGATTCGGTACTTCTTCATTACCTATCAGATCTAACCATTTAACCTTCAGCATTCTTCTGCAGTACCACATTTAAAAAGCTTCTGTTGTTTTCTTGGCTGAAATGTTTATTGTCCACATTTTATTTCTGTGCAAGGCTACATTCTGATAAAATACTTTCAGAATACCATACCCAGATTTAAAAATATATTAGATGTTAACAACTATATTTTTTTCCAGAAACATTTTTCTTTTTAGTGTCAGTATTTACTTCGGTCATAGCCACTTAATTTTACAACCTGATTATCAAAACAAATATGTTACTAGGTTTATTTTACTTCTCAAATTAGTACCCCAAGCATCGACTCATTTAGTCGCTTACATTCCATTATAATTGTTTTAATTTTGTTGATATTCGTGTTATAACCTGTTCTCAAGACTCTTCCATTCTGTTCAATTGATTTCCCAAGTCCTTTGCTGATTGAGACATTATTACGAAATCTTCGGCCAACTTTAAAGTTATTATTTCTTCTCCCTGAACTTTCATTTATTTTCCAAATTTCTCCTTGGTTTCATTAACAGCTTGTTCGATATACTGTTTTAATAACCTCGGAGAGAAGGTGCAATCGTGTCTCACTACCGTGTCAACCACCGCTTCCCTCTCATGTCCACTGACTAGTCTAACTGCAGCCTGGTTTTTGTACAAGTTGCAGATAAGCTATTGGGCCTTGTATTTTATCATCAGAATTTCATGCGACTGTATTCCAGTCAACATTGTCATTAAGCTTCCCCTAAATCTACACATGCTACACTGAAGAGCCAAAGAAACTGGTACACCTGCCTGATATTGTGTAGGGCTCCCGCGACCACGCAGAAATGCCCCAACGGACTCGACTAATGTCTGATGTTGTGCTGGAGGGAACTGACACCATGAATCCTGCAGAGCTGTCCATAAATCCGTACGAGTACGACGGGGTGGAGATCTCTTCTGAACAGCACGGTGCAAGGCATCCCAGATATGCTCAATAACGTTCATGTCTGGGAAGTTTGGTGGCCAGCGGAAGGATGCTTACGTACGTGTCATCTGTCCGAGTCGTATGAAGACGTATCACGGGTCCATACCACTCCAACTACACACGCCCAACACCATTACAGAGCCTTCACCAGCTTGAAGAGTCCCCTGCTGACATGCAGGGTCCATGGATTCATAAGGTTGTTTCTATACCCGTACACGTCCATCCGCTCGATACAATTTGAAACGAGACTCGTCCGACCAGGCAACGTGTTTCCAGTCATCAACAGTCCAATGTCGGTGTTCACGGGCGCAGATGAGGCGTAAAGCTTTGTGTCATGAAGTCATCATGGGTGACGAGTGGACCCTCGGCTCCGAAAACCCATATCGATGATGTTTCGTTGAATGGTTCGCACGCTGACACTTGCTGATGGCCCAGCACTGAAATCTGTAGCAAGTTGCGGAAGAGTTGCACGTCTGTCACGTTGAACGATTCTCTTCAGTCGTCGTTGGTCCCGTTCTTGCAGGATCTTTTTCCGGCCGCAGCGATGTCGGAGATTTGATGTTTTACCGGATTCCTGATATTCACAGTACACTCGTGAAATGGTCGTCCTGGAAAACCCCCACGTCATCGCTACGTCGGAGATGCTGTGTCCCATAGCCCATGCGCCGACTATAACACCACGTTCAAACTCAGTTAAACCGTGATAACCTGCCATTGTAGCAGCAGTAACTGACCTAACAACTGCGCCAGACACTTGTCTTGTACAGACGTTGCCGACCGCAGCGCCGTATTCTGCCTGTTTACGTATGTCTGTATTTGAATACACATGCGTATACCAGTTTCCTCGGCGCTTCCGTTATAAACATAGGATTGTCTTTCTTCGTCCTATGTTTTGTATGTTGTAGAGCGATTATTGCTTTGTGTGTTACCTCATTTCTCCAGAATACAAATAGATTTTCTGCGAGGTATGCTGCTACTTATTTTTCCATTCTTCGGTAAAGATTTCGAGCCAGTATTTTACAACCAAGGTTTATTAAACTGATAATTCTGCGACATTAACAGCGTTTAACACCTACATCCTATAGAATTGGAATCATTATTTTCTTCTTGAAGTCTGAAGCTATTTCGGCTGTCTCATACACACTGCCTAAGGGAAAAAAAGGATGGATGTCAATGTAGCCTCGAACGCGTACTAAACATCGGCGGGTGTGTAGGTGGTTTAAGTTTCAATTCTCCGTATCAGGTACAGCGGCCACCAGAGTTCACTGTTCGTGGTTAGTGTTGTGGGCCTTAACAGCATCAGATGTTGAGTTATCACAGTGGAGGACACGGAGATACGGCGTACTCGTAAGACACCGTGTTATCAGCACCTGGCAGGGTGTGCAAGGAGGCCTCAGAGTGCGTATTCATTTGGTAGGCAGATCTAAACGCGCAATGTACAGATTTATAGGGTATTCGGATGTGAGAGTGTCCTGATGTTTGACTGCATGGGAGCGCGAGGCCAGGCATACCCGTTAAGGTTTCGGTTGACCTTGGCTGAACAATTCAGAAGGAGTATCGCCGTACTGCACACCGAGCATATCGTAACGCTTTCACATCAGTGCCTGCCATCAGAGAATAAACAAAGAACTCCCCGCAACGTTCTGAATAATCCCGCACCATTGGGCGGAGACTACAAGCTGCCAGGCTAGGGGTTACTGCCGCATGTGTAGGCTGCCGTTACTGCCACAAAAAATACGGCTCGTTTTGGAGTGGTGCCTTGACTGGGAAGGCTGAACTGCTGACGAATGGCGTCACGTGTGTTCAGCGATGAATTTCGGTTGTGCACAGCTGCGGATGACCATTGTCTCCGGGTACGGCGGTCACCTGGGGAGAGGTCCGATTCTTCATATGTTTTGGAGAGGCACTACGGCGTTACTCGTAGTGTCATAGCGGAAGATTGCTGCGCAGTATGAGATCCTTACCAGGTAGGATTGACGGAGGACACCGGAAAAGTGCAAAGAAGGGCAGTTCGTCTCGTGTTATCGCGCAATAGGAGTGAGAGTGTCACTGATATGATACGCGAGTTGGGGTGGCAGTCACTCAAACAAAGGCGGTTTTCTTTGCGGCGAGATCTATTTACGAAAATTCAATCCCCAACTTCCTCTTCCGAATGCGAAAATATTTTGTTGATACCAACCTACGTAGGGAGAAATGATCATCATAATAAAATAAGAGAAACCAGAGCTCGAAAGGAAAGATTTAGGTGTTCCTTTTTCCCACGCGCCATTCGAGCAAGTATGAAAATGGTTCGATGAACCATCTGCCAGGCACTTGAGTGTGAATTGCAGAGTAACCATGTAGATGTAGATGGTGCCGGGAGACATCGAGTATGACTTCATGTCACGGTTGATAGCGATTGAAGGAACTTTTAAGGCAAAGCGGCACGTCACGGACATACTGCGCCCTCATGTGATACCCCGGTGTGACCGTATCGTGGTGCCGTCTTGCAACAGTTCAGTGTCACACCAATATTAAAGAAAGGTAGTAGGAGTAACCCACTAAAGTGCAGGCCCATGTCATTAACGTCGATATGCAGCAGGATTTTGGAGCGTATATTGTGTTCGAACGCTGGCCGAAGTGGCCGAGCGGTTCTAGGTGCTACAGTCTGGAACCGCGCGACTGCTACGGTCGCAGGTTCGAGTCCTGCTTCGGGCATGGCTGTGTGTGATGTCCTTAGGTTAGGTAGGTTTAAGTGGTTCTAAGTTCTAGGGGACTGATGACCACAGCAGTTGAGTCCCATAGTGCTCAGAGCCATTTGAACCATTTTTGTGTTCGAACATTATGAATTACCTCGAAGAAAACTGTCTATTGACACACAGCCAACACGGATTTAGAAAACATCGTTCTTGTGAAACACAATTAGCTCTTTACTCGCATGAAGTGTTTAATGCTATTGAAAAGGGATTTCAAATTAATTCCGTATTTCTGCATTTTCGGAAGGCTTTTGATACTGTACCACACAAGCGGCTTGTAGTGAAATTGCGTGCTTATGGAATATCGTCTCAGTTATGTGACTGGATTCGTGATTTCCTGTCAGAAAGGTCGCAGTTCGTAGTCATTGACGGAAAGTCATCGAGTAAAACAGAAGTGATTTCTGGCGTTCCCCGAGGTAGTGTTATAGGCCCTTTGCTGTTTCTTATCTACATAAGCCATTTGGAAGACTCTCTGAGCAGCCTTCTTAGGTTGTTTGCAGATGACGCTGATGTTTATCGGCTAGTAAATTCATCAGAAGATCAAAACAAACTGCAAAACGATTAACACATCTGTATGGTGCGAAAATTGGCTATTGACCTTAAATAACGGAAAGTGTGACGTCATCCACATGAGTGCTAAAAGGAACTCGTCAAACTTCGGGTACACGAAAAATCAGTGACAACTAAAGACCGTAAATTCAACTAAATACCTAGGAATTACAATTACGAACTACTTAAACTGGAAGGAACACGTACAAAATGTTGTGGGGAAGGCTAACCAAAGACTGCGTTTTATTGGCAGGACACTTAGAAAATGTAACAGATCTACTGAGGAGACTGCCTACACTACGCTTGTGCGTCCTCTTTTAGAATACTGCTGTGCGGTGTAGGATCCTTACCAGATAGGGCTGACGGAGTACATCGAAAAAGTTCAGAGAAGGGCAGCACGTTTCGTATTATCGCAAAATAGGGGAGAGAGTGTCACTAAAATGATACGGGACTTGGGATGGACATCATTATAACAAAGGCGTTTTTCGTTGCGGAAGAATATTCTCACGAAATTCCAATCACCAACTTTCTCCTCCGAATGCGAAAATGTTTTGTTGACACCGACCTACATAGGGAGAAACGATCACCATGATAAAATTAGGGAAATCACAGCTCGTACGGAAAGATCGTCTTTTCCGAGCGCTATACGAGATTGGAATAATAGAGAATTGTGAAGGTGGTTCGATGAACCCTCTGCCAAACACTTGAATATGATTTTCAGAGTATACATGTAGCTGTAGGTTAGAATGCTCGTCCACACATTTCACTTGTCTCTATGAACTGCTTACGTAATGTTGAGGTACTCCCGCAGCCTGTGAGAGCCCTACGTCGGTCTCCGGTAGAACATGTGTAGAACCAGCCAAGACATCAATCCCCGTCTTTGCGTCACCATCCAGGATATTAGCGACCATTTACAACAGTTTTTGCCCAGCTTGCCTCAGGAGAGGATACAGCGGCTTTATGACGCCCTTCCCACGAGAATCAGTGCACGCATCCAGGCCAGAGGATGTCCAACATCATATTAACAAGTGGGCTCAAACTGACAAGTTATTTGTAAATCCGACTCAATACTGTAGCTACTAAAACAACGTCACATATCCTCTCATCCCAAGAAGTTTCGTTTCGTTCCTTCCTCCCCTTCAGGTTGCCTTACTTTTTTTTCTTTTTTTATCAGACAATGTACTTTTTGTTTGGTGTTTTTCCTGCTATCGGATTCCACTTCAACATGAAAATTAAATTTCGGCAATCTTAACTATCTGAGTAACTTCCACCATCTTATCACGCATTCTTTCAAGGCCTTCATCATGCGTATAAACTTATAATGCGTGATAGATACGATAATGCATTCACTACGCTGTTCGTAGTTCCTCGCTATGCTGTTCGTAGACCTGTTCCTTCGTTACTCCTATTCACCTGACGAGAAGTCCTACTCCTCTTCCATCACAGTTCACTAATTTCCACCATTTCTGGCATCAACGTATTCATCTCCTTTTTAAAATTCTCAAA
This sequence comes from Schistocerca cancellata, assembly GCF_023864275.1. NCBI lineage: Eukaryota > Metazoa > Arthropoda > Insecta > Orthoptera > Acrididae > Schistocerca > Schistocerca cancellata. Next base: position 824,640,503 of record NC_064627.1, on the reverse strand, counting down.
TCTACCTTTCTCATTAAGGGATCTAACATCCCATGCTCCGATCTGTATAATGCCAGTTCTGTTTCTCCTTGATGACGAATTCATCCGAATAGTCTGTGCCCGGAGATCCGGATGGGGGATTATTATACCTCCTAAACATTTCACTCAATAACATACGATCGTCATGCATTGTACAGTATAACTGCAGGCCCTTGGAAAATACGAGGGTTACCCAGAAAGTAATGCACCGCATTTTTTTTCTCCCACAATTCTTTACTGAACATAATGAGAACCACACAAACGAAAGAATGATGTTTTATCTACACACCCTATTTTTCAGCGTAATCTGCATCCCGTTCTATGGCCTTCCTCCAGCGCGAAACAGAGCGTGTATGCCCTATCGGTACCGTCCTTGTCCTGGTGGCGGAGCCAGTGCTTCACCGTGTGAATCACCTCCTCATCGTCCTCAAAATGTCTTCCACGAATGGCATCCTTTACTGACCCAAACAAGTGGAAGTCCGAGGAGCTACGTCAGGGCTGTAGGGTTGATGGGTAACGCTGTCCAACCCTGTTCTAGGATGTGTTCAGACTTGTGAGGGGTCGAGCGTTATACTGTTGCAGCAAAACATCTCGTCGGTTGCTGTGGCGCTGAAGTCACTGGAACAGCGTCTTGAGTTTTGTTTATGTGTTGATTTATGCTTCTGAATTAATGGTACCATCTCTTGGCATCACATCAAAAAAAATGGTTCAAATGGCTCTGAGCACTATCGGACTTAACATCTATGGTCATCAGTCCCCTAGAACTTAGAACTACTTAAACCTAACTAACCTAAGGACAGCACACAACACCCAGCCATCACGAGGCAGAGAAAATCCCTGACCCCGCCGGGAATCGAACCCGGGAACCTGGGGGCATCACATCAATGAGAATCGCAGCTTCACAGTCTCAGGACACGATGATCATGACCTTGCCGCCGGAAGCAGTTGCTTTGAATTTTTTCTTCTGTGGGCAGTGGGAATGGCGCCAGTCTACCGACTGTCGTTTTGTTTCCGGCTCAAAATGGTGAACCCAGGTTTCATCATCTGTCACAATCCGGGACAAGAAGGCCTCCCCCTCAGCATCAAAACGTTGCAACAAATCAAGACAAATGTTTTTCTGTGTGATTTGTGATCCACCATTAGACACCGCAGGACCCATCTTGCCCACACTTTTGAATATCCAGGAGTGCGGATAGTTGCACCTGCACTCCCTTTGCTGATTGACAGATGCAACGCCAACTGCCGAGTCGTAATGCGTCTGTCCTCCCGAATGACAATATCAGCTCGCTGCATCATGTCAGGTGTGACAGCCATGGATGGTCTCCCCGACCGCTGCAAATCGTGGAGCTCCGCCTTCTGCTGACCTCACCCCCCGTGCCCAGCGACTAACTGTACGTCTGTCGACAACTGATGCTCCATAGACTTTGGACAAGCGTTTGTGAATATTCTCCACAGCTTCTTTTTCTGTAGTGAGAAATTCAATGACGGCGCGTTGCTTGCAACGTGCATCACCTACAGACGCCATTTTGAAAATTTCCTGCAACTACGCTATCTGTCGGAAGTGACGGAAACTTGGCGCGCTCACTCAGGAGACATCAGATAATACATACATAACGTTTCACATTCTACACATTATTTTTGGCTGAGAAAAAAATGCGATGCATAGCTTTCTGGGAAACCCTCCTCTAACGGCTGAAATTCATCCACGCTTTCGGTAGTTCACAGTGCCAGCATGGCAAGGTCATGTAGCCTAATATTAAAAGGTCTGATCAGCCAACCCTTCGAAATGTTAACCTGCAACAACATAAAAGGCTGCTGCTCCTCTTACTGCAGCTCAATGTAACAAACGTGATATGATTATAATCTTATTTCATTTTTATAGTCAAAATCAAAGAGACGTTTCCATTGGTTTATAAATTAAAATTTGGCAGGCGCCTTCACCTGTTTATTTTGTTTTTATCTCCTATATTGATAAAGCTCTAGATATTGTCGCATTATTTTACAAATTAATGGTATCTACGGTCATCAGCTGACTGCTTTACTGCATCACGAATCATTTTTAAAGAGACCAAAGAAGTTATTGTACTTAATTCGTACTGCCGTTTCATCATTTTCTCCGCTTCCTTTACGTTCCGTTTACACGTGAGCGTGCTGAAAAGTAATGCCTTCTGACCGTTTATGTGGAAAACACTTAAATCTTTTTAAATAAATCAAATGTTATTAAAATTCTACGTCTTTAATCTTCGTGTCTACATATTTGCAGTCCTCTGCCGTTAGAGGACTCCAAAATGTAACGTATAACATGGCGGCGTCTTACGTAATTATGTCAGTGCGTGGTAAACAGAGTGCTGGAATCGAATTTCGAATTCGAAGAGTTAGTCCAGATATGAAGCACCCTCTCCGTCAGCGTGGCAATGCCAGACACGAGTGCTGCAGTATCTGCAACAGTCCGATGCCTTGGGCTCTCTGTCGTCAGTCATCTTCCATACAGTCCCAAATAGGCTACATCAGATTTTTCATTTGTCTCCAGAACTTAAAGAACGCCTTCGAGGACCACTTTGATAGTGATGAAGCGCAGCAAGCAGAGGTGAGGTTGTGACTCTGTCAATAAAGTCAAACATTGTACAATGACAGTATCAACAAACTGGCATCTCGTTGGGAGAGATGTATTTGTCACAGGGTGACTATGTAGAGCAATAAACACAGTAAGTATACATGAAGACTTAAGATGTAGAATGTTAGTGACGTTTGTTTCATTTAAGACGCTTTAAGAGTCTTCACTTACAAAATTCGGAGGCATTATTTTTTGGCACGTCCTCGTCTATATCCCATTCTCCAAGTATGTCGCACTTCACTCCTTTAGGTGCTGAGTGTAAAATTACTATAGTATTTTCCAGTACTACCTGCCATATGTTTTGTGCTTCAGAAATGATGGCCGAAAGCAGTCTTATTGTTCGGCCTGGTATGCTCGTTGCATCTAGTTATAAAGTTCCGTATTGTTTGGCCCTTTACACTTTCCAAATTGTAATCTATACGCGCCAGATGCACAATACTATTTACATTTTTACAGTCTGATATCTTAGTTTAAACCGAAATTGATCTACCGTCCTAAATCCTATTTTGTACTGCAATGCGGCCATAATATTTCTGGGTAATGAGCTTTGTTTTCTTTCAGCAGGTTTGCTTCGCATTTGTACTTTTTTAAAGCTGTGTTCCTAACATTTTCTTGAAACCAATGGCTACTGCTAAGTGTTCGAGGACGCCTCACTCTCGTTGTATTTCTGTTTCATCTAACGGAAGCTTACATAGGCAAGCCACCACAGCAAATAAATGCGTCTTTTATGTTGCAGCAGATGGCTGGAGTCATCCCATATTGTTGCATCTGAGTGTGTGGGATTACGACATGTAGGAAATTTCAACTTATTTTCAGCTTTGTTAAATGGTTCAAATGGCTCTGAGCACCATGGGACTTAACATCTGATGTCATTAGTCCCCTAGAACCTCGAACTACTTAAACCTAACTAACCTAAGGACATCACACACATCCAGGCCCGAGGCAGGATTCGAACCTGCGACCGAAGCAGTCGCGCGCTACCGGACTGAAGCGCCTAGAACCGCTCGGCCACCACGGCCGGCCAGCGTTGTTACTGTTAAGTCTGAGAAACTAATCTTCCTTTTGTACTCTTTCTCTAAAGTGTATTTCATGCTGTGTTACTACCAGTTAAAAGTCACGTGGAGAGCGAGCAGTTCCTCCTCCACTCCCTTTATTACAATAAATGTACCGCCTAAATTGCATCTGTACGATAAATCTGTCCGCTAATAATCCAGCGAGGCAATTCCCCATCACCAAACCAAGCTTCTGTTGCGACTCTTTCTCATCTAGTTCAAAGTAATTGAAACTCAGGCTAAATTCCAATAACCCAAGAAATTATATTGATAATTTAATTGATACCCCGTTTGTCCATTTTCCACTCTGGTTTGGGTATAATAATTTAGAGAAAAACACAATGTGTAATTTATAGGGGATCTTGTTTTCGCTCTGCCCAAACATTTGACTAAAAGAGTGAATAAACAGAGGGTTTGGATTTTGAATAAAAAAGAGAACTGGCCTTCAAAGATGGAGATCAGTGCCGACCTCCATCAATAAAATCTTCCAGCCTCCCACGTAAAGACTGTCGTTCACGTTCTCCACTGGAGGCGGCTTAAGAAGATACCTGACTGTTGCAGTGAGCTTGCCGCAACAACTTGGCGCGCCTACCTCAACCAATCACGTAATGTAATTTTGTGGTCCTTTCTACAACGCCTCTGTGTTGTCGCAGTTGTATAGACGTCTATTGTTTTCATCAGCAGCCGTCAGTACTACTCAGCTGAAAGCCGATAGAGACCTTCTTATGCCGACTCGATTATAGCACTTTATCGGAAAATTTCAGCGCAGGAAATAGTAATAAGTCATATCATCTGTTGTAGTCAGTACGTCCATGTAATTAGTACCTTTTAGCTTTCCACAGAGAAAAGAAATCAGAGGGGGGAAAATCTGATGAACGGTCCCCATCGTCATATTCGACGATTTGGCAACAGTTGATGTAGACAAACTGCAGGATGTCGCCCACTATGTGCTGGACAGCCGTCAAGCTGATACCACACGTTCCTATCAGTATATCAATAAAACGAGTTGTCACATAATAATAAAATACATAAATTTTCAATAATTAATTGTCGAAATATGCAAAGAGGTATCTGACAGAACAACTAGTACGGACGTACACTGCTTTCAGTTTAGGTTTTCGCATCACTACTGTAGTACACCGTAGGGATCACAGGATGTGTGCGCAGTCACAAGCTGTGACAATGACGTCACAATCTTCCCAGCCACCGCACGGCAGCATGTAGGTTCTTTGCGATGTTTGCCGATTAAGTGCATAGTTACTCTACGACTATCACAGCAATAAGGTGTTCTGAAAGCGTATTCTAGGTGCTTTCAGTGAAAAATAATAGTTTGCTGTGCGATCGCGAGTTTTACTAACCACTGCAGACATCAAAAGAGTTAAGAATTAAGGTTAGATACACACATCAAAAAAAGTTTTGCATCACCCCTGTTACCAGAATCCTGAAGATAGACATTAGCTGTGGATATTTTATTACAGACACAGTGCCTTTTACTGTTCAGAGATGTCACTAAACCCGTGCAAACATATAAACAACCATGCATGAGCGGAGCCTATTAGATGAAAGAAGTCCGACAGAAGATCAGTTTCAGTCACTCCACCAGGAAGGAGGTACACGGCTCGTGTTGTCTGTAGTTCAACCATGCCTAGACGGTTAAGACCGCGGTTCGATCACGTCCGCATTGTTACTTTGTGCCAGGAAGGGCTCTCAAAAAGGGAAGTATGCAGGCGTCTCGGAGTGAACCAAAGCGATGTTGTTCGGACATGTGGGAGATACAGAGAGACAGTATCCCAAGGGCTACTACTGCAGTGGATGACCGCTACCTACGGATTATGGCTTGCAGGAACCCTGACAGCAGCGCCACCATGTTGAATAACGCTTATCGTGCAGCCACAGGAGATGCGCAACTTATCTCCCGACGTCCATGGCGAGATCGATCTTTCCAACCATGAAACCACGCAGCGCGGTACAGATGGGCCCAACAACATGCCAAATGGACCGCTCAGGACCGGCATCACGTGCCCTTCTTTACCGATGAGTGTCGCATATGCCTTCAACGAGACAATCGTCGGAGACGTGTTGGAGGCAACCCGGTCAGGCTGAACGCCACAGACACACTGTCCAGCGAGTGCAGCAAGTTGGAGGATCCCTGCAGTTTTGGGGCCGACGCACGCCGCTGGTGGTCATGGAAGGCGCCGTAAGGGATGTACGATACGTGAATGCCATAATCCAACTGATAGTGCAGCCATATCGGTAGCATATTGGCGAGGCATTCGTCTTCATCGACGACAATTCGCGTCCCGATCGTGCACAGCTTGTGATCGACTTCCTTCAGGATAACGACATCGCTCGACTAGAGTGGCCAGCATGTTCTCCAGAGATGAACCCTATCGAACACGCCTGGGATAGACTGAAAAGGGCTGTTTATGGAGGACGTGACCCACCAACCACTCTTAGGGATCTACGCTGAGTCGCCGTTGAGGAGTGGGACAATCTAGACCAACAGTGCCTTGATGAACCTGTGGATCGTATGCCACGACGAATACAAGAATGCATCAAAGCAAGAGGACATGCTACTGGGTATTAGAGGTACCAGTGTGTACAGCAATCTGGTCTACCACCTCTGAAGGTCTCACTGTATGGTGGTACAACATGCAATGTGTGGTTTTCATGGTCAATAAAAAGGGCGTGAATGATGTTTATGTTGATCTCTATTCCAATTTTCTGTACAGGTTCCGGAACTCTCGGAACTGAGGTGGTGCAAAACTTTTTTGATGAGTGCATTTCCCACGAACGAATAGACGAAACATACATGGGTAAATGCTTGTAAATATGCCGAGTCGCTTTCAGTTGCTAATGCTGGTAAGCGTTGAATACATTTTGTTGATTCGAGTTATAAAAGTGACATGAAAATTGAACTGCTGAATCTTCCTCAGAAACGCAGGTTCAAACCTGATGTTATTGCAGCCCTACATCCCCTATCCACCAAAGTTGATTAAGGAGTTAGTAATGAGCTTAACAAAGATAGAAAAATTAGAACAGAAAAATGAAGTTACCACGAAGAAGTGGAACAGATTTACCGGTAAATGTATTCTGTTAACAACTAATGAAGAAACTGCTAATAGCGAGTACATGAGCTATACGAACGAACAATGCTGTAAATGCTACAATGCGCTTTGTGCCAACAATTAGGAATTACGGAAAAAGCAAGAACGACTTCGGCAAAAGAACTCAGATTTACATGTTCGCCTCTCTCGGTGTAACGCTGAGTTACTTAAAACAAGACATTTTCAGAAAAATGATGCTGGGTTCTTTATCTGACTGTCGACAACAAGTGATTACATCGTCCGTCCAAAAATTTCCCGCACTGATTTTACTCCTGGCGTGTGAACGACGTCGGTGCAGCTACTACAGTGGCACCTTGAACTGACAGCCGTAAACAAGAGATGTGAATTCGACCAATCAGTTGTGAGAAGTCAGTGACAAGCAGAGGGCGTGCGGCTGTAGTAAGTCATCTTTACTTTGTCACACATCGCTGTGGAGCAACGAACTGAGCATCTATAAACCAAGTTCAAATGGTTCAAATGGCTCTGAGCCTATGCGACTTAACTTCCGAGGTCATTAGTCGCCTAGAACTTAGAACTAATTAAACCTAATTAACCTAAGGACATCGCACACATCCATGCCCCAGGCAGGATTCGAACCTGCGACCGTGGCGGTCGCTCGGCTCCAGACTGTAGCGCCTAGAACGCACGGCCACTCTGGCCGGCCATAAACCAAGTGCTCGACGCTTTCTCCAGAATGTTTTGAAGAAGAGAAAAGTGGGCTCAAAGTTTTTCCCGCACACCTTCACCCCCGATAAAAAACAAAGACGTGTGGAAGTATGCCACAACTTAATTAGAACTAAAAACGCTAACAATTCTTTCTTTGAAAAAAATCAACACGGGTGACGAGACCCGGTTTTATCAGTACGAGCCTACCACAAAGCGACCCAGTGAACTATGGGTCGCCAATGGTTCGCCAAGATTGTAGGTGTGGATGTGATGCGCGAATTCAACAACATCCCAAAGATGGAATTTTCTGGCAGATTGCATGGTTGTATGAACGCTCTGTGAGTTGTACTCAAAGGGTGGGAGACTACGTGAATCACTTCAAGCAAAAAAAAAACTCTTAATTTTTTCTTTCCTTTTTTTTTTAAATTCACTCTCCGAAATTTTTGGACACATGGGGTATAAGATGATTCTTCTCCGTGTGAAGACATCCTGATGTATGCGGGTCTTGTTGTAACGTAGAACACCACCATCGTACACCGGAAGTCCTCGCTGATTGATTCACACTGTTTTATTCACGTTCCTTAATGCCTCCTGTTGTAGGGCCAACCCATTTAGCGCTGTAGCCACGATGATCTCATGTCGTGTGACGTCCCACTTTTTATGGACGTCTGGGAGGCGTCTAGCAGCATTCTCCCTCGCTGTCATTCATTACCATGTAGTAGTTAGTATTTTACGTCCCTTTATCTAGCTCGTCCTTAAGTTTTGCAGTGTAGTGTAATCGTAATAATAATAATAATAATAATAACCTATAACATAAAAAATATCCGATCGTATTCACAGCTGTGGATAAGTGAAACACGTGTCTGTGTGTGTGTGTGTGTGTGTGTGTGTGTGTGTGTGTGTGTGTGTGTTTGTGTGTGGATGTGTGCGGGCGTGCTCGCGCATGCGCGTGATGTGTCTATGAACTACTCGGTGCGAAAGGCGAGAGGGTCAGTAGTGACGTCACTGCTCAAGTGCTCAAGCATGTCTGCGAGTGACACGTACCATATATCCTGGTAACCGTCCGTATTTCCAAGAGGCAGATAAGACAGAGCATTGTCGGATCACTACAACTACGTCATGAAGCCAGCTCATGATACAGGTGCACTGAAGCGCCAAAGTAACTGGTATAGCCGCGCGGGATAGCCAAGCGGGTCTTAGGCGTCTTGTCACGGTTCGCACGGCTCCCCCCGTCGGACGTTGCGACACCTCCCTTGGGAATGGGTGTGTGTGACTGTTGTCCTTAGCGTAAGTTAGTTTACGTTACATTAATTAGTGTGTAAGCCTGGGGACCGATGACCCCCCAGTTTGGCCCCACAGAACCTTACAACAAATTTCCAAAAAAAACTGGTATAGGCATGCGTATTCAAATTCAGAGATATGCAAACAGGCGAAATATGGCGCTGCGGTCGGCAACGCCTATATGAGACAACAAGTATCTGTCGCAGTTGTTACGTTGGTTGCTGCTGCTACAATGGCAGATTATCAAGTTTTAAGTTACTTTGAACATGGTGTTAAAGTCGATGCACGAGCGATGGGACACAGCATCTCCGAGATAGCTATGAAGTGGGGATTTTCCCGTACGACCATTTCACGAGTGTATCGTGGATATTAGGAATCCAGTAAAACATCAAATCTCCAACATCGTTGCGGCCGAAAAATGATCTTGCAAGAACGGGACCAACGACGACTGAAGAGAATCGTTGAACGTGAGCGAAGTGTAACCCTTCCGCAAATTGCTGCGGATTTCAATGCTGGGACATTAACAAGTGTCAGCGTGAAAACCATTCAACGAAACATAATCGATATGGGCTTTCGCAGCCGAAGGCCCACTCGTGTGTCGTTGATGACTACACAACACGAAGCTTTTCGCCTCGTGTGGGCATGTCAACACTGACATTGGACTGTTGATGACTGGAAACATGTTACCTGGTCGAACAAGTCTCGTTTCAAATTGTATCGAGTGGATGGACGTGTACGGGTATGGAGACCCCTCATCAGCCCATGGACCCCGCATGTCAGCAGGGGACTCTTGAGGCTGGTGGAGACTCTGTAATGGTGTGAGGCGTGTGCAATTCGAGTGATATGGGACCCCTGATACGTCTAACAAGACTCTGACAGGTCATACGTAAGTAAGATCGTGTCTGATCACCTGCATCCATTCGTGTCCATTGTGCATTCCGATGGACTTGGACAATTGCAGCAGGACAATGCGACACCCCACAAGTCCAGAATTGCTACAGAGTGGCTCCAGGAACAGTCTTCTGAGTTTAAACACTTCCGTTGTCCACCAAACTCCCCAGACATGAATTATTGAGCGTATCTGGTAAGCCTTGCAACGTGCTGTTCAGGGGAGATTTCCACCCCCTCGTACTCTTATTGACTTATGGGCAGCCTTGCAGGATCCAGGGAGTTAGTTCCCTCCAGTACTACTTCATACATTAGTAGAGTCCATGCAACGTTGTGCTACGGCACTTCTACGTGCTCGAGGAGGCCCTACACGATATTAGGCAGGTGTACCAGTTTCTTTGGGTCTTCAGTGTACAAACCACATAACTGGCGCTTCATAGAGTACAGAAGTTAACGGAAAAAGAGAAGAAACTTGCACATTGCGAGTATATTTGAGAATCCTCTATAGTCTTCTATAAATTTTACTTGTTTCGTGTTCATATATACGTGTATCACCCTTCAAGAACGGAGGATCTGTGTCTAATCGTCAGTCTAATAGTTACAGTTGTTACAGCAGCTGAAGCGTTCCTACTTCTCTCTCTGAAGACAGACATTTCAATAAAATAATTTCTCAGTGTCGTTATGTGGAGGTATTACGAATGCTAGGAAATTTTTCATAGCTCGAATACCACGACTACAGAGAGCTCAAGAGATGATGAAAAACAAAATCCTCTCAGGGGGCTGTTCGGAAAGTAGGGTCACTCGCGAAATGGAAAGAATTGTCAAAATCAAAAATGTTTTATTTGCACCAATTAACTACACCTTCCAGCTACTTCTCTACATAGTTGCCGCTCCAACTTAGGCATCTGTCGTAGAGTTATATCAACTCTCCAATACCCTCGTCATGGAAGGCAGCCGCCTGTGATTTCTGCCAATTCTCATTGTCTGTGCCAAAATGTTGTTTTCGTAGCTAGCGGTTCATGTGAGAAAAGATGAAACTCTGGGGAAGCCAATTATGGGTTGTATTGAAGGTGATCAAACACTTCCCGACAAAAACGCTGCAGGAGCATCTTCACTGCCCCTGTAGAGTGCGACCGTGAATTGTCATGAAGAAGGAAATGCATTACAGTTATCTTATGTGAGATGCATGAAATCAGGCGAAATCTCTTAGATACCCTTGTACTTGGCGGAAGAGAAATATTCTAGACTTCTTTACGTGCTCACTGTACGCTTAGAACTGAAAACAGTGGCGTGACGCCATCGACGGGCATACTAGAGACGCTGTCCAACGCATCTGTGCAAAGCTTCATCGGATATTCAATGTGGTTTCCATTTCGCGCTCTAACGGACCTTACATTCCGAGCAGCTCTTGTATTAGACAAAATGCTGTAAAACCATGTATGATTATGAACGAGCATGCATTTGTGAAATAACTCATCGTCAAAATTAAACAGTGGGGCTTTGGACAACGTCATTATTTCAAATAAATTCCGGGAATTCAGCCAGGTAACACTTTCAGCGACCGCCGATATTTCGGCGGGAGAACACCCCGCCATTTTCAAGGCAAACTGCAACGGACAGGCGGCGTACATGCAAATTTAATACCTCGGTTCTCGGACCGAAGCAGGAAAGATAACACACACACACACACACACACACACTGAACACTAGTGCCACCAAAGATGACCAAAGTCAGAGCTATCGATAGTGAGACTATGAATCCGCAGGTGAGGCAGCATTGACTCTGTTCCTCTGTTTTTTGACAAGGGAGAGAGCCGGATTCCAAACAGAGTTTAAATAGAAACCTCCATCCCTGTTAACGAGGTTGCTCGCTAATTTAATCTCAACTGCCTCCCTAATGACACTGTCCCAATAGCTGGACGTGCATGCCAATATCTCGGTGTTATTATGTAACATGGGGTGACCAGTATCCAAGCAATGTTCGGCAATAGCAGATCTATTTGGCTGCTGTAATCGTGTGTGCCGTTTATGCTCAGTACATCAGCCAAATAGATCTGCTATTGCCGAACATTGCTTGGATACTGGTCACCCCATGTTACATAATAACACCGAGATATTGGCATGCACGTCCAGCTATTGGGACAGTGTCATTAGGGAGGCAGTTGAGATAAAATTAGCGAGCAACCTCGTTAACAGGGTTGGGGTTTCTATTTAAACTCTGTTTGGAATCCGGCTCTCTCCCTTGTCAAAAAACAGAGGAACAGAGTCAATGCTGCCTCACCTGCGAATTCATAGTCTCACTATCGATAGCTCTGACTTTGGACATCTTTGGTGGCGCTAGTGTTCAGTGTGTGTGTGTGTGTGTGTGTGTGTGTGTGTGTGTGTGTCTGTTATCTTTCCTGCTTCAGTCCGAGAACCGAGGTATTAAATTTGCATGTACGCCGCCTGTCCGTTGCAGTTTGCCTTGAAAATGGCGGGGTGTTCTCCCGCCGAAATATCGGCGGTCGCTGAAAGTGTTTCCTGGCTGAATTCCCGGAAGTTATTTGAAAGTTGTATACGCCAGGAGAAACTCAGGACTCACATTGTTTACCTCTATGGGGAGGAAATGTATCGGTGTTTACGTAAGTTGGATAAACTTCGTAGCTGTCGAGTTAGACTGCAATGTGCTTTGTCGTTTTTATTGAGGTGTCGTGATGAAAATTATGTCCCAACATTTGCTAAGGTTGCGCACCATATTAATTCTCCTGCCGCCAATCGAATTAAGCAACGTTCTGGCTTGGCTCTTGTTCGCGAAAGGATTCGTTTTACTCGTCGACGTTTGGATTCTGTTTCCAAAGAATTGTATCGTTTTCATTTAATGGTTGCATCTGAAGTGTCTGATTTCACTTGGGATTGGTTGGACGGTGCCTCATGGACCCAAGCTGACTGGGAGTACAACTCCGTTACTGCCCGGCATTTGGCGAAGTTTGAACGTTTTCATCGCGCGGAGTCGGATGTTATATCTCGACGTTCTGTGATAAATCTCACAGAGAAATCTTTTGACGACGCAACCTTATCCGTGCTAGGGAAGGGTTTAAATTTTACTCCCACTCCGAAGAATTTGCCGGTAGTTGATTTTATTAGTTCAATTGAACAGGCAGTTTGCAAACTACCTCCTGACGCTGCAGAGGAAGTTAGGAGGGAGGCATGCCGTGTTTTGACTAGGGCTCGTCCACCCAAGAGTAATGTAACAGCAGCAGAGAGGGCTGCTTTACGCTCTCTCAAAGTTGATCCCAGTATTGTTATTTTACCTGCTGACAAGGGCAATGCCACCGTTGTTTTAAATAAAGATGATTATGTACAAAAGATGCAACGTTTACTATCTGATTCAACGTATCGCAGAATCGATGCTGACCCCACGAAAAGTGTTGAGAGAAAGACCAACAGCCTCCTGAAGAAAAGTGGTTTGTCGCAGGACACAATCAAGAGGCTTAACACCTATAGTGCGGTTCCCCCTAGGTTATATGGCCTTCCAAAGGTTCATAAGGAAGGGGTTCCTCTCCGTCCTATAGTGAGTAACATCGGCGCCCCGACATATCGTGTATCCAAGCATCTTGCTTCTCTGTTGAGTCCACAAGTAGGACGGTGTGAACATCATATCAGGAACTCAGCTGATTTTTGACGTCGTTTGGAGGGACTGAGGCTGAATGACTCTGATATATTAGTGAGTTTCGATATGGTCTCTCTCTTCAATCGTGTTCCTCTGTCTGATTCGTTGCGGTTAATTGAAGCCAGGTTTGGTGCTGATTTAACTAATCTCTTTAGGCATGTGTTGACCTCAACTTACTTTTTATTTAATGACCTGTATTACGAGCAGACAGATGGAGTTGCGATGGGTAGTCCGTTGTCTCCTGTGATCGCAAATTTGTTTATGGAAGACTTCGAGGAACGTGCATTGGAGTCAGCGCCTTTAAAACCCGCCTGTTTCTTTAGATACGTTGAGGATACCTTCGTTGTTTGGCCTCACGGTAGGGAGAATTTGAATGTCTTTCTAGAACATCTGAACTCGATCCACCCGAACATTCGTTTTACGATGGATGTGGAAGAGGATGGTTGCCTTCCCTTTCTCTACGTGTTGGTTAGGAGGAAGGATGATGGATCATTGGAACATGCAGTCTACAGGAAACGTACTCACACCGACTTGTACTTACAAGCTAATAGTTGTCACCATTCGGCTCAGCGTGAAGGGGTACTTCGTACCTTGGTACACAGGGCACATGTCGTTTCTGACGCTGAGACTTTGCCAGCTGAGCTGTCCCATCTTGAAGTTACATTTCGTCAAAATGGTTATAGTGATAGACAGATTGAACGTGCGTTGCGCTATCGACCAACTGTACATCGGGTGACTGATGATAATTCTGAGTCAACACCTAAGTCTACTGCCTTTTTGCCTTACTTAGGAAACACGTCCAATAAGATCGGTCGTATTTTACGGAAATACGATGTGAAATGTGTTTTCCGACCTCCATCTAAAATTAGAGCACTTTTGAGTTCCGTTAAGGATGATCTTGGACTGTGTAAGGCGGGTGTATATCGTATTCCTTGCAGCTGCGGCATGGCATATATTGGTCAAACTATCAGGACCGTGGAGGACAGATGTACTGAGCATAAACGACACACATGATTACAGCAGCCAAATAGATCTGCTATTGCCGAACATTGCTTGGATACTGGTCACCCCATGTTACATAATAACACCGAGATATTGGCATGCACGTCCAGCTATTGGGACAGTGTGATTAGGGAGGCAGTTGAGATTAAATTAGCGAGCAACCTCGTTAACAGGGATGGAGGTTTCTATTTAAACTCTGTTTGGAATCCGGCTCTCTCCCTTGTCAAAAAACAGAGGAACAGAGTCAATGCTGCCTCACCTGCGAATTCATAGTCTCACTATCGATAGCTCTGACTTTGGTCATCTTTGGTGGCACTAATGTTCAGTGAGTGTGTGTGTGTGTGTGTGTGTGTGTGTTATCTTTCCTGCTTCGGTCCGAGAACCGAGGTATTAAATTTGCATGTACGCCGCCTGTCCGTTGCAGTTTGCCTTGAAAATGGCGGGGTGTTCTCCCGCCGAAATATCGGCGGTCGCTGAAAGTGTTATCTGGCTGAATTCCCGGAAGTTATTTGAAAGTTGTATACGCCAGGAGAAACTCAGGTCTCACATTGTTTACCTCTACGGGGAGGAAATGTATCGGTGTTTACGTAAGTTGGATAAACTTCGTAGCTGTCGAGTTAGACTGCAATGTGCTTTGTCGTTTTTATTGAGGTGTCGTGGTGAAAATCATGTCCCAACATTTGCTAAGGTTGTGCACCATATTAATTCTCCTGCCGCCAATCGAATTAAGCAACGTGCTGGCTTGGCTCTTGTTCGCGAAAGGATTCGTTTTACTCGTCGACGTTTGGATTCTGTTTCCAAAGGATTGTATCGTTTTCATTTAATGGTTGCATCTGAAGTGTCTGATTTCACTTGGGATTGGTTGGACGGTGCCTCATGGACCCAAGCTGACTGGGAGTACAACTCCGTTACTGCCCGGCATTTGGCGAAGTTTGAACGTTTTCATCGCGCGGAGTCGGATGTTATATCTCGACGTTCTGTGATAAATCTCACAGAGAAATCTTTTGACGACGCAACCTTATCCGTGCTAGGGAAGGGTTTAAATTTTACTCCCACTCCGAAGAATTTGCCGGTAGTTGATTTTATTAGTTCAATTGAACAGGCAGTTTGCAAACTACCTCCTGACGCTGCAGAGGAAGTTAGGATGGAGGCATGCCGTGTTTTGACTAGGGCTCGTCCACCCAAGAATAATGTAACAGCAGCAGAGAGGGCTGCTTTACGCTCTCTCAAAGTTGATCCCAGTATTGTTATTTTACCTGCTGACAAGGGCAATGCCACCGTTGTTTTAAATAAAGATGATTATGTACAAAAGATGCAACGTTTACTATCTGATTCAACGTATCGCAGAATCGATGCTGACCCCACGAAAAGTGTTGAGAGAAAGACCAACAGCCTCCTGAAGAAAAGTGGTTTGTCGCAGGACACAATCAAGAGGCTTAACACCTATAGTGCGGTTCCCCCTAGGTTATATGGCCTTCCAAAGGTTCATAAGGAAGGGGTTCCTCTCCGTCCTATAGTGAGTAACATCGGCGCCCCGACATATCGTGTATCCAAGCATCTTGCTTCTCTGTTGAGTCCACAAGTAGGACGGTGTGAACATCATATCAGGAACTCAGCTGATTTTTGACGTCGTTTGGAGGGACTGAGGCTGAATGACTCTGATATATTAGTGAGTTTCGATATGGTCTCTCTCTTCAATCGTGTTCCTCTGTCTGATTCGTTGCGGTTAATTGAAGCCAGGTTTGGTGCTGATTTAACTAATCTCTTTAGGCATATGTTGACCTCAACTTACTTTTTATTTAATGACCTGTATTACGAGCAGACAGATGGAGTTGCGATGGGTAGTCCGTTGTCTCCTGTGATCGCACTTCGAGGAACGTGCATTGGAGTCGGCACCTTTAAAACCCGCCTGTTTCTTTAGATACGTTGACGATACCTTCGTTGTTTGGTCTCACGGTAGGGAGAATTTGAATGTCTTTCTAGAACATCTGAACTCGATCCACCCGAACATTCGTTTTACGATGGATGTGGAAGAGGATGGTTGCCTTCCCTTTCTCGACGTGTTGGTTAGGAGGAAGGATGATGGATCATTGGGACATGCAGTCTACAGGAAACGTACTCACACCGACTTGTACTTACAAGCTAATAGTTGTCACCATTCGGCTCAGCGTGAAGGGGTACTTCGTACCTTGGTACACAGGGCACATGTCGTTTCTGACGCTGAGACTTTGCCAGCTGAGCTGTCCCATCTTGAAGTTACATTTCGTCAAAATGGTTACAGTGATAGACAGATTGAACGTGCGTTGCGCTATCGACCAACTGTACATCAGGTGACTGATGATAATTCTGAGTCAACACCTAAGTCTACTGCCTTCTTGCCTTACGTAGGAAACACGTCCAATAAGATCGGTTGTATTTTACGAAAATACGATGTGAAATGTGTTTTCCGACCTCCATCTAAAATTAGAGCACTTTTGAGTTCCGTTAAGGATGATCTTGGACTGCGTAAGGAGGGTGTATATCGTGTCCCTTGTAGCTGCGGCATGGCATATATTGGTCAAACTATCAGGACCGTGGAGGACAGATGTACTGAGCATAAACGGCACACACGATTACAGCAGCCAAATAGATCTGCTATTGCCGAACATTGCTTGGATACTGGTCACCCCATGTTACATAATAACACCGAGATATTGGCATGCACGTCCAGCTATTGGGACAGTGTGATTAGGGAGGCAGTTGAGATTAAATTAGCGAGCAACCTCGTTAACAGGGATGCAGGTTTCTGTTTAAACTCTGTTTGGAATCCGGCTCTCTCCCTTGTCAAAAAACAGAGGAACAGAGTCAATGCTGCCTCACCTGCGAATTCATAGTCTCACTATCGATAGCTCTGACTTTGGTCATCTTTGGTGGCACTAGTGTTCAGTGTGTGTGTGTGTGTGTGTGTGTGTGTGTGTGTGTGTGTGTGTTATCTTTCCTGCTTCGGTCCGAGAACCGAGGTATTAAATTTGCATGTACGCCGCCTGTCCGTTGCAGTTTGCCTTGAAAATGGCGGTGTGTTCTCCCGCCGAAATATCGGCGGTCGCTGAAAGTGTTACCTGGCTGAATTCCCGGAAGTTATTTGAAAGTTGTATACGCCAGGAGAAACTCAGGTCTCACAACGTCATTATTTGGTGGTAGCTGACCGATCACATCGACAAAACTCTTACATGAAGATGTACACGAGAATGAGAAAACGATCGGCAAATAAATCTCAGTATGGTTGTGTTTTGTAATAGGGAATACAACAATCCGCCCTCAATCTTTTCGATGAGGCTGCTGTAAAAATTAAAGAAATACATGCAAAATTATGTTCATTATATATAGGAAACGAGAAAAGTAAAGCGTTTTTAAATAAATAAGTCTGTATTATGATTACAATATAATCTAGACAGCGCATCAAGGCTAACTAATACATAATCAGGCAGTATGCTAACAGACCACCTCCGGTATTCTACAGGCCAGAGATACTGAACAGCGGATGAACTACAGCTTTTTTCAAGGACCATGTGGTATTATTACCCTACAGCACACACTGTTTGTGGATTATGGGAGAGGTAATGAAAAATTAAAACCTGAAGAGAGCATTTTTGGCTGTTACGACAGGACTTGTGGTCAAACATCCTCGCCATCGTTTTGTTATAAGAATAGTCACAGACAAATATTTTCGTCGTTGTTTCATTATATTCACAGTCAGCGAGTGCTGTACTGCATGCTCTAATTTTTCATTCTCTCGAAAGCTGGCTGCTTAATTACCAGCGTCACTTCCAGTAAAAACAATTACTTATTTAAGCCACAGTGCGTACAGATTAACTACAAAAAGAGTCTGAATGTTAATTATGCCGGCCGCAGTGGTCTCGCGGTTCTAGGCGCGCAGTCCGGAACCGCAAGACTGCTACGGTCGCAGGTTCGAATCCTGCCTCGGGCATGGATGTGTGTGATGCCCTTAGGTTAGTTAGGTTTAAGTAGTTCTAAGTTCTAGGGGACTGATGACCATAGCTGTTAAGTCCCATAGTGCTCAGAGCCATTTGAACCATTTTTGTTAATTATGCAAGTTCAAAACTATCAAGCAGGTGCAAGTGAAACGGTACTGTATGTACCGTTCCATGATTAAATACGATGTTTTGCAATCGTATCTTCTTAAAAGGACAGCATCATCGATAGATATTCACGTGTGCGGCCACTTGTCGTTTTTCTCTCTCTCGTAACGCGGCCCCACAGCGGGCGCCACGGAACTCCCATCTACATCTACATCTACATTTATACTCCGCAAGCCACCCAACGGTGTGTGGCGGAGGGCACTTTACGTGCCACTGTCATTATCTCCCTTTCCTGTTCCAGTCGCGTATGGTTCGCGGGAAGAACGACTGTCTGAAAGCCTCTGTGCGCGATCTAATCTCCCTAATTTTACATTCGTGATCTCCTCGGGAGGTATAAGTAGGGGGAAGCAATATATTCGATACCTCATCCAGAAACGCACCCTCTCGAAACCTGGCGAGCAAGCTACACCGCGATGCAGAGCGCCTCTCTTGCAGAGTCTGCCACTTGAGTTTGTTAAACATCTCCGTAACGCTATCACGGTTACCAAATAACCCTGTGACGAAACGCGCCGCTCTTCTTTGGATCTTCTCTATCTCCTCCGTCAACCCGATCTGGTACGGATCCAACACTGATGAGCAATACTCAAGTATAGGTCGAACGAGTGTTTTGTAATCCACCTCCTTTGTTGATGGACTACATTTTCTAAGGACTCTCCCAATGAATCTCAACCTGGTACCCGCCTTACCAACAATTAATTTTATATGATCATTCCACTTCAAATCGTTCCGCACGCATACTCCCAGATATTTTACAGAAGTAACTGCTACCAGTGTTTGTTCCGCTATCATATAATCATACAATAAAGGATCCTTCTTTCTATGTATTCGCAATACATTACATTTGTCTATATTAAGGGTCAGTTGCCACTCCCTGCACCAAGTGCCTATCCGCTGCAGATCTTCCTGCATTTCGCTACAATTTTCTAATGCTGCAACTTCTCTGTATACTACAGCATCATCCGCGAAAAGCCGCATGGAACTTCCGACACTATCTACTAGGTCATTTATATATATTGTGAAAAGCAATGGTCCCATAACACTCCCCTGTGGCACGCCAGAGGTTACTTTAATGTCTGTAGACGTCTCTCCGTTGATAACAACATGCTGTGTTCTGTTTGCTAAAAACTCTTCAATCCAGCCACACAGCTGGTCTGATATTCCGTAGGCTCTTACTTTGTTTATCAGGCGACAGTGCGGAACTGTATCGAACGCCTTCCGGAAGTCAAGAAAAATAGCATCTACCTGGGAGCCTGTATCTAATATTTTCTGGGTCTCATGAACAAATAAAGCGAGTTGGGTTTCACACGATCGCTGTTTCCGGAATCCATGTTGATTCCTACATAGTAGATTCTGAGTTTCCAAAAACGACATGATACTCGAGAAAAAAACATGTTCTAAAATTCTACAACAGATCGACGTCAGAGATATAGGTCTATAGTTTTGCGCATCTGCTCGACGTCCCGTCTTGAAGACTGGGACTACCTGTGCTCTTTTCCAATCATTTGGAACCTTCTGTTCCTCTAGAGACTTGCGGTACACGGCTGTTAGAAGGGGGGCAAGTTCTTTCGCGTACTCTGTGTAGAATCGAATTGGTATCCCGTCTGGTCCAGTGGACTTTCCTCTGTTGAGTGATTCCAGTTGCTTTTCTATTCCTTGGACACTTATTTCAATGTCATCCATTTTTTTCGTTGGTGCGAGGATTTAGAGAAGGAACTGCAGTGCGGTCTTCCTCTGTGAAACAGCTTTGGAAAAAGGTGTTTAGTATTTCAGCTTTACGCTTGTCATCCTCTGTTTCAATGCTATCATCATCCCGGAGTGTCTGGACATGATGTTTCGAGCCACTTACTGATTTAACGTAAGACCAGAACTTCCTAGGATTTTCTGTCAAGTCGGTACCTAGTATTTTACTTTCGAATTCACTGAACGCTTCACGCATAGCCCTCCTTACGCTAACTTTGACATCGTTTAGCTTCTGTTTGTCTGAGAGGTTATGGCTGCGTTTAAACTTGGAGTGAAGCTCTCTTTGCTTTCGCAGTAGTTTCCTAACTTTGTTGTTGTACCACGGTGGGTTTTTCCCGTCCCTCACAGTTTTACTCGGCACGTACCTGTCTAAAACGCATTTTACGATTGCCTTGAACTTTTTCCATAAACACTCAACATTGTCAGTGTCGGAACAGAAATTTTCGTTTTGATCTGTTAGGTAGTCTGAAATCTGCCTTCTATTACTCTTGCTAAACAGATAAACCTTCCTCCCTTTTTTTATATTCCTATTAACTTCCATATTCAGGGATGCTGCAACGGCCTTATGATCACTGATTCCCTGTTCTGCACTTACAGAGTCGAAAAGTTCGGGTCTGTTTGTTATCAGTAGGTCCAAGATGTTATCTCGACGAGTCGGTTCTCTGTTTAATTGCTCGAGGTAATTTTCGGATAGTGCACTCAGTATAATGTCACTCGATGCTCTGTCCCTACCACCCGTCCTAAACATCTGAGTGTCCCAGTCTATATCTGGTAAATTGAAATCTCCACCTAAGACCATAACGTGCTGAGAAAATTTATGTGAAATGTATTCCAAATTTTCTCTCAGTTGTTCTGCCACTAATGCTGCTGAGTCGGGGGGTCGGTAAAAGGAGCCAATTATTAACCTAGCTCGGTTGTTGAGTGTAACCTCCACCCATAATAATTCACAGGAACTATCCACTTCTACTTCACTACAAGATAAACTACTACTAACAGCGACGAACACTCCACCACCGGTTGCATGCAATCTATCCTTTCTAAACACCGTCTGTGCCTTTGTAAAAATTTCGGCAGAATTTATCTCTGGCTTCAGCCAGTTTTCTGTACCTATAACGATTTCAGCTTCGGTGCTTTCTATCAGCGCTTGAAGTTCCGGTACTTTACCAACGCAGCTTCGACAGTTTACAATTACAATACCGATTGCTGCTTGGTCCCCGCAAGTCCTGACTTTGCCCCGCACCCATTGAGGCTGTTGCCCTTTCTGCACTTGCCCGAGGCCATCTAACCTAAAAAACCGCCCAGCCCACGCCACACAACCCCTGCTACCCGTGTAGCCGCTTGTTGCGTGTAGTGGACTCCTGACCTATCCAGCGGAACCCGAAACCCCACCACCCTATGGCGCAAGTCGAGGAATCTGCAGGATGATGTAGGATGGGACTTTGATTTATTATGTTGTAGAATATTTATTATGTTGTAGAATATTTATTTAATGTTAATATGTCCATGCACGTGAAATATCCTTTACAACCTATTCCCATCTTTCCTGAAGCGATGTCAGCCATTGGTATGGAAGCAGACAACTCTTGGTAGACTGTAGTAGTGCCAACTTCGTTCCCTTGGTCTTGAGTGGCAGAGATCGACCACAGGCCAAACTTCGTTAAAGACAGTGTGAGAACAGAGGGTTCAGCGGGGAGAGGTTGGTCAGGCTACCCCTCCACCGAATACCAGAGGCTCTCAGGAGCCCCGCCATGGTAAGTGACTGTTCTGCGAAGAAAGGGTAAGCGAGTGCACGTGCCTTCAGAATGTCCGTCTCGATTGGTAATGGAAAAAGGTATTGGAATACTAGATATTTGTGACTAACCCACTCTTTTTCAGCCCAGCGTTGAATAGAGAAACCAATGATTCCGCTCATGGTTATTTTGATTATTTTCTATTGTATGATTTTTGTGTATTGAGAGTGATAGTACGTCTTTGTGTTCACTCCACGTGGTAGGCAACGTTAGGCTTGGATAGTGAAATTGTCCATCTATAGGATAGAGTTAGATAACATACCGTGTGACTTTCAATTTATTTATGTGTCAGGAATTTTGGAAGGGTTTATTGAATTTTAATGTGTGTTTTCTGTGTATTACAAATAGGGGCCACGTGCCCCACGTGTGACGAACTAGTAACAAGGCAGCTACGCTCGCCTAGAGAGAAACTCGAGTAGAAGCAATAGATAATTTAAATAAACTGCTACCGCCTCACGGTACAGGCATTTACAGTTTCAACAGTTTGATTAAAATCTTGTAAGCATGTGGAAAGCCACTTTGAACCCACGTGGTCATAGCCACCACGTGCACATGCAGTATCCTTCGATACTGGCTAAATTCTAACTAAAGTTGCTGTACAGTACAGAATAGGAGTGTAGAAAAGAAAACTTTATCGTCTAATGCCAAGCCGATCTCTGTCCTCACCCCATTGCATGCTAGTATTGAATGTGTGCACTAGGTGCAAGTCTGAGCTCTTGTCTATCCAGTCCTATGTGTTTTGGTATTAAAGTAGCTGGAACATTCCTAGTGGCTGATGAGATGCAATCCCGTCTGTTAAGAATTCCACATTTCCCATAAATAGCGTGCGTGTTGCGTGCAGTTGTGTAAAATAATAAGAGGCTTCACCTCCACCTAACATTATATTAAATTAGGAGAAACATCTATGAAAGAAATAAAGCAAATTTATTCAGAATAACTTCAGTATGCTATGCTTGAACAAACCCGATACCCCTTTAACAATTATAAATATTAATGGCACAGACTGCCAATAGGTATGCTGCATTCTATGACTGAAAACTCCATTGATCCCTCCAAATGAATCCGTTGCGCATTGTTACCAATCAGGGCCTAAATATCGTTAGACACTGCCATAATTGCCGGCAGTCTTGTCGGTTTCTACAGACCGTGGGCCAGCGTGTTTAATTCCACACCCATAGAAGGCTGTAATACAAATGGAGTTTCTGAGAACCTATGACAGAAAAGCAGTGTAAACTAATTGCAAAATTCTTCCTTATCGTATACCTATAACTAAGAACAGATAATCTCCCCCACAGACAGATAACTTTTAATGAAGGCAACTTCTGCCAGAATCTGTTTCAAGTAATATACCCCCAGCGACAGTCCCTTTTCACAAGGTCAAAACTAAGACAGTTAGTAATCGCTTGGATACAAATTTCAAATAATCACTTAGAGGCAAGTCCAAAACAAACACCTGGTAGTGGTGTGAGCTGGAAGATCGATCGACAGTTTCCCGACGACCACGGTTTAGCTTCTCGTTGGGCCTGTAGGTCGTCTTCAACTGGAACACTCTGGACTGGTTCCGCCACTGGAACTCACTGGACTGGCTCCGTAGCCAGAATTGTTGGCTTGCCTCTTAAACACTAGCGGAGCGGAAGAATATGTGTCACTTTCAATCGCGGACACATGATCGGAGCGGGAAAAATAGTGCGTCGATTGCGGCATCACCGGTGCTGAAGTTGGCGCCGCCAGTATGAGTGAGTCTACTTAAACCAGCCAGGAAACATGTTTTAACGCGCTGTTCGTGTCTACCCGTTATGCAAACCGACAGACCTCGCTGTGTAGCAGTAGAGTCTACGCGCCAGGCTACATCATTGGCGAACTTATCCACACATCAAAAAAGTTTTGCATCACCCCGGTTCCCAGAACTCCTGAGGGTAGACGTTGACTGTGGATATTGTATCACAGACACAGTCCCTTTTACTGTTCCGAGATGTCACTAAACCCGTCCAAACATGTAAACAACAATGCATGAGCAGCGCCTATTAGACGGACGGGGTCCAACAGCCGATCAGTTCCAGTCATTCCACCAGGAACAAGGCACTGGGCTCGTGTTGTCTGTAGTTCAACTATGCGTCCGCATTGTTACTTTTGCCAGGGAGGACTGCAACAAGGAAAGTGTCCAGGCGTCTCGGAGTGAACCAAAGCGTGTTGTTCGGACATGGAGGAGATACAGAGAGACAGGAACTGTCGATGACATGCCTCGCTCAGGCCGTCCAAGGGCTACTACTGTAGTGGATGACCGCTGCCTGCGGATTATGGCTTGGAGGAACCCTGACAGCAACGCCACCATGTTGAATAATGCTTATCGTGCAGCCATATGTCGTCGTGTTACGACTCAAACTGTGCGCAATAGGCTGCATGATGCGCAACTTTACTTCCAAAGTCCATGGCGAGATCGATCTTAGCGACCATGACACCATGCAGCGCGGTAAAGATGGGCCCAACAACATGTCAAATGTACCGCTCAGAATCGGCATCACGTTCTCTTCAGCGATGAGTGTCGCATATGCCTTCAACCAGACAATAGTTGGAGACGTGTTGGAGGCAATCCAGTCAGGCTGAACGCCTAAGACACGCTGTCTAGCGAGTGTCGCAAGGTGGAAGTTCTTTGATGTTTTGGGGTGGCATTATGCGGGGCTGACGTACGCCGCTGATGCTCATTGAAGGCACCGTAATGACTGTACGATACGCGAATGCCATCCTCCAACTGATGGGGCAACCATATCGGCAGCATATTGGTGAGGCATTCGTTTTAATGGACGACAACTGGCGCCCCCATCGTGCACATCTTGTTATTGACTTCCTTCGGGATAACGACATCGCTCGACTAGAGTGGCCAGCATGTTCTCCGGACATGAACCCTATCGAACATGCCTGGGATAGATTGAAAAGGGCTGTTTATGGACGAGGGATGTACGCCGAATCGCCGTTGAGGAGTGAGACGATCTGCACCAACAGTGCCTTGCTGAATTTGTGGACAGCTTGCCATGACGAATACAGGCATGCATCAATGCAAGAGGACATGCTACTGGGTATTAGAGGTACCGGTGTGTACAACAATCTGGACCACCACCTCTTGAAAGTCTCGCCGTATGGTGGTGCAACATTCAATATGTGATTTTCATGAACAATAAAAAGGGCGTGAATGATGTTTATGTTGATCTCTATTCCAATTTTCTGTACAGGATCCGGAACTCCTGAGAGGTGATGCAAAACTTTTTTGATATGTTTATTTTGCACCCTGGAAAAATAGAGTGTTTTGCAAGAGCAATGAAAGTTACTAACAAGCATTTCAATAGGTAGAATGAAGTAGCCGGCCGCGGTGGTCTAGCGGTTCTAGGCACTCAGTCCGGAACCGCGCGACTGCTACGGTCGCAGGTTCGAATCCTGCCTCGGGCATGGATGTGTGTGATGTCCTTAGGTTAGTTAGGTTTAAGTAGTTCTAAGTTCTAGGGGACTGATGACCACAGATGTTTAGTCCCATAGTGCTCAGAGCTATTTGAACCATTTTTGAATGAAGTATCCAAGATGGACAATCAAAAGTAAAGACACTTCTTGAGAAAATTCTACTAAATGCCATGAAAGACAAGAGACTTTGATGTACTCGTCCTGTGTGACACTCTGATTGCGAGGCCTCGTGCGCTGTACTTCAACACCTACTGGAAGGTCGGTCAAGACTTTGGCACTGAGTGTGATGACTACCAGTCCGAATCATTGCTCTCAAACTGCCTAGCTCACTCCAACATGGCCATAACCATTGATAAGCAACGCTCACCACTCACAGACATTGCTTTAGGACCCAGCGTGAAAGTCAAACTTCACTCGATCCCAACACTCCGGCCATGCTTTTACAGAGAATGAAATGCATTGCAGTAAAGGTCCACCTGCCAGTCTACCAAGGAAAGTGGTCCTGCAACTACCACTAATAGTACGGACATGTTCTTTTTAGATCATGGTTTGTGATGGCAAGATATTAGCTGTATCGGATTAAATAATTCATGTGGATATAAAACCAATGCTCGTTCTTACGTTTACTTGGCTTTATCCCGTCTGGTAAGGCGTCTGCTTTTTCAGAATTTGGCATACAGTACTTCATTAATATTTATGTAATATTCCGTCGGTTCTTGGAGGAATATAGACATATTAATAACTTGAATGCTCAGTACTATTGTTCTATAATAACGTTTATTTAATATTTCGTTATGAATCGACTTTCGACTATTAAATAAATATTGTTGTGGAACATTAATATTGTGTATCCAAGTTAGTAGTATGTCCATGTTCCTCTATAACCGACGTTACATTCCTTCAATATCATCAAATGTACTAATGTAGCTCAATTATCCGTCGCATACAACAAGTTAGTGAAACAGAAGTCTAAAGCCACTCAACATACTTGTTGCAGTCGCGAGTGCTTAAAACTGAACATAACATCGAAATACGCGATGCTGAGGTCAAGAAGTACCACATGACCAGCCAAGAAAGGTGTCAGTGTCGGCGAGAGGACGTGGCTGAATGAAGAAATAAAAATGTGGTATGTAGTGCGTGATAATGTGTGTTTTCATTTGAAAGTTGTTCACATGGCAATTACGTCACTCCTGCACTCTTGAGAATTCAATGCATTTGATAAAGCAGTCTGAGAAGATTCGGTTCCCATAACAAACCTGATATACCTCCACCAGAAAGCTAAAATCGAACAGTTCTCTCAACTGCAACGAGCCCCAAGAACCACCAAATGTCAACAGTTTGCAGAACGTGTCATTAATCTATCAGATCTAAATTTGTCTTCTAAAGAATTCGAAATTTTTAAATAAGGATATTAAATATGCTCTAAAATCAAATATTTTCGTAAAACAGCTAAACATACTGAAAGTGGATCTCGACTATTCTGTCAGACGACGCGTCTACGAAACATCTGTGGCCCGTGAACTAAAAACTGTAAATGTAGATATGCTCAACGCTAGTTTAGGGAGCAAGGAATGTTGTCCACATTAAAGAAAAAACTGTCTTCACAAGATGTGACAAGGGGAACAGTTTAGTGTTACTGAATAAATCATAACATATGGAAAAAGTGTTTAAATTTCTCAACCCTGTAGAGTTCTCTGAGTCACCTAATGATTCCACTATGAAATGTGCTATGGAAGTGAAGAACCTCATTAAAACCTGCAAATATATATTGATAGTGATACCAAGTACCTCATAAACATGAATTCGGTATCATACAGATTATATGTGTTACCTAAGCTTCACAAAGAAGTTGTTCCAGTATGACCTGTTGCGTCTTCAGTTTCAGCACCTTGTCATAAGTTAGTAAGAGAGTTAGCTTCACTAATCATAACAAAAAGTAAACTTCAACCAAAATTTAGAATACTTAATTCACCTGCATTAGTGAAAAAACTAAAAGATGTATCCATTCCATATACTGCAAAACTATTCCCATTTGATGTCAGCAGCCTGTTTCCCAATATTCCTGTTGCAGAGGCAATG
The DNA here is from genome assembly GCF_023864275.1 of Schistocerca cancellata. Classification (NCBI taxonomy): domain Eukaryota; kingdom Metazoa; phylum Arthropoda; class Insecta; order Orthoptera; family Acrididae; genus Schistocerca; species Schistocerca cancellata. The sequence goes on along the minus strand of NC_064627.1, from coordinate 824,613,028 downwards.
GAAATTTTAAATGAATGTTTACATAAAACCAGAACAAATCTACTGTAGACAGAAGACATAAGGATGGAAACTGAAACATGCTTGAAGCAAAATTATTTCTTGTTCCAACAGGCTCTGCACAGCTAGTCAGATAGGTTAGCAATGGGATCCCCACCGAGTCCCTTAATAGCTGAAATCCTTATAGAAAATTCTGAGCAATATTTATAGATAAAGAGCCTCTTAGCTCTAATATACAACATTGGACAAGGTATTTGGATGATGTTCTATGCTTGTAGGCAGGTACCACCAGACACTTAAGGATTGTTTTTCAACATTTGAATTCACACTACAGCAAAATCAAATTTACAGTGCAGTTTAGACATACCATTGATAACAGTAACCAACAACATTTATTTAAGACATACAGTAACTTCAACAGACAGAGTAATACCAACTAGTTCCCAGCATCCCATAGCACGCAAACATGCAGCCTTCCACTCCATGGTGCACCAACTATTATCTACACCACAAACCAAACCAGATTTTGAAAAGGAATTGAAGATAATTAAAGAAATAGCATGCAGTAATGGTTATAATCCTACCCTAACTGACAACATACTCAGCAAAAAGAAGAGATAGATGACAACATCACTCCTTTATCCACCTCAGACAGCACAAAACCATGCTGACAAAAAAGGGCTCCTATGCTAAATGTGGGCAGGACTTCACAGGTTCTTGCCAGGAGACTAAAATCCAGGAAATATACTCCAGCTTTTTATACTAGGAATACTGTTGTGCACATTCTGTTCAACAGTAAGGATAAGATTCCATCTTTAGAACAGAGGCAATTTATATGTTGGCCAGTCAGATAGGGCTATAACTGCAAGACTGACTATGAAAGGAGTTGGAGACTGAAAAAGAAAGATTCCATTTTTGCTGAACGTGCTCTGAATGAATGTCATTCATATGATGTAAAATACGATGTTCTCCATAAAGGAAGTAAAGGCAGAAAGCTAACATTACTTGAAATTCTGGCCATTAATAAACATGAGTCAAAGAATCCTGACCTGGTCCTTAATGACCAAACTCAGTTCTATTACTCGCCTTTATTAAAGGAGCAGCAGCCAGTTATTATTTCTCTCACCGTTAGATAATAAGCTTGTTCTAACCATTCCACACCCACATTCTGTAGACTTCGGTCTCCCCTTCGCCTCCCCCCCCCTTTTCCCAGTCTGTTTATCACGCTCACCAGCTTGTCGATATGACATAATGGCGTGTGCCATGACTCACTTGTACAACATATTTGTCTTATACAGTCACATAATTTTAATATTTGAATATGCTGTAATAAAAGATTTATTTGTTCTGAGTCTCTTTAGGTATTACATTATGCTCGTGTTTTAAAGCGATATAGTAATAAAATGTCACATGTCTTTGTGCAACAATCCTTGTACAGCTACGCATTCTCTCTGAAGTTGTGCGGACAATGTGTTCAGTATTAAGTTATCTGATGATGGTCTAAGAAGCCGAAAGCCGGTTCATAACGAAGTATTAAATAAAAAGTGTTGTAGAACATTAATACTGTGTATTCAGTGTAATAAAAGTACTTTATGATTTAGCTTGGTGGCCGGGTGCACGCCCTGACGGCACGGTCGTCAAGGCAATCTAAGGGAGAGAAGTCGTGAGGGTCATGTTTCTATACAACGTGTAAACTTTGGTCTGTGTGGTATCGGACTTTAACTGTGTGCGTATCGTAGTCTCTGAGGCGTAATGTGAGACCAGTTCTGCATTTACCAAAACGAGACCCTGGGAAAGCGCAATAAGGCTGTCCTCGGTCGTTAATCCGCTGCAGGAATTCGATCCGGGTCTGGCCCACCTCCCTGTCTCGCAATTCAGGGCGCTAAACACTATCCCGTCTACGATCAGGTTAAATAAATGCATTATGATTTACTTTAATTCCTGCTGCTGGTGCAACTAATCCCTTAATTTTATTGATACCATATACTGCAGTTTTTAATGCATTATTTTAATAAATCTGTCTGACTGTCATTTGCCTAATTTGAGTTGATTATTTCTAATTATGTAATTTATGTATCCATGCGCTGAACAGTATAACAAAACCACCACCACACAAATGGCTTGGCCAAATTCACTTTAGCAATGAACATTACACTACAAATAAACTGACGGAAAGAAATTGGAAAGATCAAGAAGCGACGTAAGAAAAACTGATAGACGAACATCCGAAAGATGACGTCTATCAAAATTTCGCGCCAGTCGCGTAAAAGCGGCGATAGGAGCGCCACTATGAGGATGCAAATCAGATGTGCTTTAAATAGACGCTGTTTTCTTTACGTCATGGGCGCCCGCATGGGGTGGGGGTATAAGAGGGGGCAAGCGGGGGTGGGGGATGACGGCAGTCGCACCCTCCTGGAATATAAAAACTAAAACTAACTCCCAACGGCACCGACCGGCTGCCATGTCACCCTCAGACCACGGGCGTCACTGGATGTGGATATGGAAGGGCATGTGGTTAGCACGCCGCTCTCCCGGCCGTATGTCAGTTTACGAGACCAGAGCCGCCACTTCTCAATCAAGTAGCTCCTCAGTTTGCCTCAGAAGGGCTGAGTGCACACCGCTTGCCAACAGTGTACGCAGACTGGATGGTCACCCATCCAAGTGCTAGCCCAGCCCGACAGTGGTTAACTTCGGTGATCTGACGGGAACCGGTGTTACCACTGCGGCGAGACCGTTGGCTCCTGGAATATTAGGTATAGGATTTTTATTCATTTGACGTTTCTAGCCCATTTCTAGGAACGACTGAATTTTTAAAAAACCGCAGATTCAGCATGTACAAGTGCGACGGGAAGTACTTGACAAATCACTATATAATTTGGGTTTTGTTGGTTACGCTGCTGTTCACGAGAAATAATGTGATTTCCTTGAAGCGGCGATGGATTCTAAATGTCTTACAATCAAGACGAATGCGAACTTCTCCATAAAATGGCAGAAATGGAATACTCCAGTATTTCTGTGTCATTTACTCGCACAATCTTTGCTGAGCCGCAGAAAAGAACCGGTCCTACACGCAGTGCGGAGACCGATGCCAGCCGGCCAGTGTGACCGAGCGGTTCTAGGCGCTTCAGTCTGGAACCGCGCGACCGCTACGGTCGCAGGTTCGAATCCTGCCTCGGGCATGGATGTGTGTGATGTCCTTAGGTTAGTTGGGTTTAAGTAGTTCTGATGACCTCAGATGTTAAGTCCCATACTGCTCAGAGCCATTTGAACCATTTTTTAGACCGATGCCAACTGCCAAGGCGTGTTAACCTCTCTCAGCAGCGGTACGTAATCTTAGCTATTGTACTCGTATTATACCTGTCCAAAAATCATTCCAGATTCCGAGAAGGACCCTCCTTTCCCATGCTGCACAGCTTAATCACAATTGTAGCTTACCATTTGTCCGTGGACGAACAAAACCCGTGAGAGTTTGCTGAGACTACATACGGGCGGAGCAGTGGGACAGCAGCACGCGAATACCCGCACGGCAATAATTCCGCCCCAAAAATCGATTGTTAGCTGTTGCTATGAGACTATTCAACTATGCAAATGGATTCCCCGCAGTGCATAGATGGTAACTGTGTATGTTCGTAATCATCCCTATAACCATGAGTCTGTTCATCTGTGCACAAGCCTGTTTCATCTGATCGAGAAACACACTACAAGACTGTTGTAGCGCCAACTGTTACGTAACAACTTATGTCACAATTGCTTCAACATTGGGTTGATTTTCAAGTGACGAGGTGTCTGATTCACATAACTGTGCATGTCGGAGACGTAGCATGACATTCGTCAAGTCGTAAATTTGATAACGATGGCTCAAACCATCAGGTTTTAACCTTAAAGTCAATGTCAAAAGTACCAAGCCACATTGAGAAGTGGCTCCAACAGAATATGCGTCAATTCACAAACTACGGCCGTAGGCAGCTTACAACGGCTTACAAGTTGTTTACAGTTACAGATCCACAAGTGTCCACATCCATACCCATGAATGAGCCGATGGCGTGCTCGGAGCATTTGTTAACGAGCCAGGAAAAAACGCGACTACGTCTCGCGCTCTGTACAAGTTTAATTGTGTGTATAACCAATTCATTCACAGAAATCGAGAACCTCGACAGTTTATGCCTGTTATTGAAACCGTTACTGGCAAGATATCAGCCCCAGAATTCCAACAATTTCTAGAACATTTTAATTTTAAGTTTGAAGTCGGATAACAAAAGGCAAAAGAAATTGTCTCTCGTGTGATATATATTTATAAATTAATAATTTTCTGGTTTTTTCCTTAACTTGTGCTGTGAAACCTTGCTTCTTACCAAACATCATGATTCTCCATCTACAGCAACTACCCTATATGTATTGATGAGTGAGTTTGCGAGTACGACAATAAGTGACATAAAGGGCCGCATCTTTTGATTTCTTTCTTACATCACAAAGGGACCATAAACCTTAGTATGTGACAAATTTCGCGGAGTCGCTGCGCGGTTTGAAGAAGCGCCATGTCACGGATTCCGCGGCCCCCCCCCCCCCCCCCCCCCCCCCCGCCGGAAGTTCGAGTCCTCCCTCAGTCACGGGTGTGGGTGTTGTTCTTAGCATAAGTTAGTGTCTAAGTCTAGGTACCGATGACCTCAGCAGTTTGGTCCCTTAGAAATTCATACACATTTGAATATTTGACAAATTTCGGCTTGATACCTCTGCCTGTTCCTTAGAAAAAGGGGCCTCAACAGACGGACTGACAAACTGATAGTCGGATAAGAAATGACGAAAAATATTTTTTTCATGTGATATAATTACAAATTAACACTTCTGACTTTTTTCTTTTAGTTTTACTTCGAAAACTTGCTGGTTGCCAAATTTTGTGAGGCTAGGTCAACAGGAAATATCCTCTAGGTTTTGATTCTTGAGTTTGCGAGTATCAAAATATATGACATAAACGGCCGTATCTTCATAGATTTAGAACGTAGCCTTTAGTAGGCCGCCAAGGGACCGTAGACTTTGGTATGTGACATAAATTTCAACTTTAGAAGTCTGCTGGTTCCCGAGAAAAAGGGTTTTTTAGCTGTGAGACAGACATGCACACGGGCAGACGGAAAACAAAGTGACACTATAAGGGTTCCCTTTTTACCAACTGATTTACGGAAACAAAACTGGAGAAGAACCTTAAGCAGAAGTAGTCGTACCAAAAATGAAAGTCTTGGTAGGGCGCGTACACACAATAAAACCTATCTTCTCTTCCGAAGAACGCACACGTAATAGGCATTAAAATTTTTAATGGAGCATAGTTTAGACACATTTGTAACAGTTCTGTACTTCAGTGACATGCATTAGACGTTATGCCACGTTTGTCGCGGAAACTAGACAGACGGCCCTAGGAGGGGCAGTCATAAACTTTTAATTACCGTGTAAACGTAGGCTTCCGCGGCCGTTGTCACAGTCACTAAAATTCTTCTGGGTTTGAGGTTGCATTGTCAGCTATAAAATTCCGACGTTTCAGAGCTTCAGAACTTCCACCAATATCTCAATCTGCTGCACAGCAAAATTCACTTTACCACGGTGATAGAAAAGAACGGGGTATTGCCTTTTCTCGACGTGGAAGTTTACCATACGTCTGACTGGAACCTTGGACAAAGAGTTGATAGATAGCCCACCAACACGGACAGGTACCCGCATGCATCCTCCCTCCATCATCCTACGCAAAAGAAATCGGCCCAGCAAACTTTAACTGAGAGAGCCTAAGGATCTGCACTGAACACAATCTCAAAGCTGAACTATAGAACCTCAGGTCCGTTTTTGGAAAATAATGGCTACATAAAACTATGGCGCCGGAGGAGGAGAGCAATAGGGAAATGTAGAACGCAGCACGGAACACCATCCTGCTACCATACATACTAGGCGTTACTGAGCGTCTGAGCAAAATTCTCCGTCAACTGAGAAGTTTCATGCCGCCAGAGTTTATGAAATCGGGGGCGAATGTGGACTGGAGCATGTAGCTGAGACTGGGCGTCCAGTAAGCACAAGGTTATCTGAACACGAGAGATGTATCCGTCTCAAACAATACGACAAGTCAGCGGTGGCAGAACAGCAGGAACAGTGCAGGATGAAGATCGAATTTTGAGAAGCTCCGAGTACTGGCGAAACAGCCGTTTAATTTCAGGAGGAAGATTAGAGAGGGTATAGAAATTGCTAAGCGACCCGACAACATGAACAGAGAGGACAGGTACCGACTTCCAGCGTCTTGGCTGCCAACAGTGACAGCTTTGCGGAAGGACAGCTCAGGCAAAGCTACAGGCGCGCGGTTGGCCACAGCGGCGGAGGGTATACAGAGCGCTGACGCGCCCTGGTCGATACTAGGCAGGTAGTAAACAACGCTACGCTGCAGTCGCTGCTCAGTTTCCTGTTCGCCGATTTCCGCCAATGGCAAGCAATAAAGTAAACTCTAATGGAAAACGCCTATTTCCGCCAATGAAAACACGCACTGCAAAGAGCAATAAAAGAACACCTAATACCCTTCCTCCTCATCCTCATATCCAATGACAGCACTGCTCCATAGTATATAAGTAACCAAACTAGTGCTCATTCAGCAGTTAGCACTACACCCTGAGGAAGGCGTGTTGCAATAGTCGCCGAAACGTCGGAATTTTATAGCTGACAACGCGGCGTCAAACCCAAAAGAATTTTATTGACTCTTCTAATTCCCATCTGTAAAAGATCAAGCTGCCACTAAGAAGCCAGATATTGGCGTTAGTCCTCTCCTATATATTCACCCTTGAATGCGACACATTTCCCCAAAGATGAGTGACTTGTTGGAGACGCTGGTAATAGAAGTCTACATTTTGGTTGTTCGGAAAATGTTGCTCGTCGAAAATCGTCTCGTCGATATTCCGGAAATGTCTGTCATACAACGGTTTCTTCTTCAGGGCAAAGAGGAAGAAGACACTGAGTACCAGCTCAGAATATGAGATGGGGACAAATGTGATATCTCAGAGAAGCAGCACGCTTGACTGTGGAAATGAAATGAGAGTGTAGCATCGTTGGGCGGGAGGCCCCAGTCGGGGAAGTTCGGCCGCCAAGTGCAAGTCTTATTTCATTCGACGTCACACTGGGCGACTTGCGAGCCGGTGATGAGGCTGAAACGATGGTGAGGACAGCACAACACCCAATCCACGAGCGGGGAAAATCTCTAACACGTCCGGGAATCGAACCTGGGCCCGCTTGCATGGGATGCGAGCACGTTACCACCTAGCTAAACAGACGAACCCGAGTGACTGTGTCCTGAGTAGAATGAGCTGCAAAGTTGTCGTGTAGCAGAAACATCTCTTGGTCAGCTACCCGCAACGCTTCGCTTGGCTGCCTCCTAAAATTTCGTCGAGAGATTTCTGTAGTACGTATCAGCAAAGGCTTAGCACATATAAGCATAATCTGTTAGAGACACACTATGGGAACGCCGAAAGACACCCTGTATCATCTTTCCCAATTATGGTAGGGTCTTAGCCTTTTCGGAGATGGTGAATCCACATGTTTCCACTGTTTGCTTCCCTCCTTTGTTTTGTGGCTGTAGTGATACACCCAACACTGGTCCGCAGTCATTAGTAGAGATGGGCAAAACTGTTCTTTTCAGAGATTGGATCAGAACTGTTCACTCCCTGAAATGAATTAGCTCTTTTTCATGACTCACCACTCATTTACAATAGAAAATAAATGGAAGGCACATTGCCCTTTAAACTTGGTTTATTCCAGTACTATACCTGTATTTTGATCTTATTTTATCCTATTTTGAAGTAACACAGATAATGAGTAAGAATTTTGTATTGTTTATTGAAATTTCCGCGATATGACAGAGTTTTTGATTATTGATTTATTTTGCACTATTGTGGTTTTTTTGGGTGATCGGAAAATGTTGTAACTTGAGATTTACATTAAAAATATATTTGGCTATAATGTATTAAAATTTCATTAACCCCATACAAATACATCGCGAGCCATATATTTTTAAAGTGAACGTTTCCTTCAGAAGACGCCTAAAATCGCAAAATCCGCACCAGAATAAGAAAAAAAAATATAAATTTGACTGTAAAACGAAAGTGCTGCATATAGCCTTACGCAGAATAAAACAAGGAAAATATTGGTGTATCACATTTTGCGATACGTTTATCGGTTCGCTCGTAATTAAAGCGTAAATTCGCGTGTCCATAATAAAAATCCTATAGTAAGAGGAGTCATTAGGAACCTAATCTAATCAGTTTAAACAAATAAAAATAAAATAAAAACAATTGATGTATACATAACATAATAATGTAATATACATAGCGGTATTACTACGAAGAACAATATCCAGTAGGGACGAACTCCGATGCAGAAGCACTGAGTCGAGCAGGTCGAGCCGCGAGCTGTATTACTGCGTGAGCTAAGACCGCAGAGACCAGAGTGACACCTGAGTCGCTTTGCTCAATGCTCTGGCTAGAGTCGAGACGGTGGGGTGAGCGTTCAGCGGGCGAGTTCCGAGGGTGGGGGGAGCGGTGAACTCACCCGCTCCGAGACAAATCGTCCGTTCCCTTGCGAGCAGGTTGTTGCAAGTAGTTCCTATGTTATCCGCTAGGTGGCTCTCTGTCCTGTTGCTCGCATCAACTGCCCAGAGGGCAGGACGTGCGACTGACACGATCGCCGACAGAGTGAGATGCGAAGTTAAGCGGCGCCAGACACTGCACGCGGCAGACAACGCACAGAGACGGCACGGCATATGTGAAACACAAAATCCAATGGGGCACTGCACAATGCAGGCAGCCAAGGCAGAAGCAGGGCAGAGGCCGGCGCTGGCTGTGTTGTGTGGCGTGCACTGTGCTCTGACCAGCAGAGGCGCTGCTGATGTGCTCTGTCTCTCTCTCTCTCTCTCTCTCTCTCTCTCTCTCTCTCTCTCTCTGCCGTGGGAAACGTTTGGAGCTACCGTTCTTTTTTTCTGAATCACTGATTGTTCACTCCTTTGAAAGATTCAACTCTATGAATTAGTTCAAGAGCGGATCCCGCATCTCTAGTCATTAGGCGGTTAAACAAGTCTTCTTGACTGGCCTGGCGCAGCCTTAACATATCCGCGGCTGTCTTGGCTCGGCACTTTCCAGAAATTTTTCTGGTGGGTGTGAGCCATTGTGTTGCAAATATTGTACAAGATGTTGGAAACCCATCAATGACTGATTTTAACTTTTCATCTACCGCCTCGATTGTGACGAGTACGTCTTCGAGTGCCACGGCTTTCACTTCTCTTCCGATTCCGGTTTCATCATAGAGAGACGATCTGCCAAATTGTTGTTCGTCGTCCAGACATCTATAGCTACATCATACTCTGCAAGTGGCCTAACGGCGTGTGGCGGAGGGTACTTCTGGTACCACAAACTGATTGCCACCTTCACTGTTCCTCTAGCGAATGGAAAGTGGGAAGAATGATCGCTGGTAAGCTTACGTATTGTCTCTAATTTCTCGAATTTTCTCGTCGTGGTCATTTCGCGAGATGTATATGTGAGGACGTAATATGTTGTCCCATTATTCCCGGAAAGTGCTCTCCCGAAATTTCAGTAGTAGGGTGGTGGGGTTTCGGGTTCCGCTGAATAGGTCAGGAGTTCACTACACTCAGCTGGCGGCTACACGGGTAGCGGAGGCTGTGGGGCGTGGACTGGGCGGTTTTTTAGGTTAGAAGGCCTCGGGAAAGTACGGGGTGAGCTGCAATCTCAAAGGGTGCATGGCAAATACAGGACGTGCTTGGATCAAGAAACAGTCGGAATTGTAGTTGTAAATTGTTGTAGTTGTGCTGGGAAAGTCCCTGAGCTTCAAGCGCTAATAGAAAGCCCAGAAGCTGAAATCGTTATAGGTACAGAAAGCTGGCTAAAGCCTGAAATAAGTTCTGCAGAAATTTTTACGAAGTATCAGACGGTGTTCAGGAAAGATAGATTAGGCAGAATTGGTGGTGGAGTGTTTCTGTCTGTCAGTAGTGGTTTATCATCCAGTGAAGTCGAAGTAGATACTCCGTGCGAATTGGTATGGCTGGACGTTATACTTAACAGCCGAACTAAGTTAATAATTGGCTCCTTCTACCGACCCCCAGACTCCGATGATATAGTTGCTGAACAGTTCAGAGAAAATTTGAGTCTCGTAACAAATAAATACCCCACTCATACGGTTATAGTTGGTGGGGACTTCAACCTTCCCTCGATATGTTGGCAAAAATACTTGTTCAAAACCGGTGGTAGGCAGAAAACATCTTCCGAGATTGTCCTAAATGCTATCTCCGAAAATTATTTCGAGCAGTTAGTCCACGAACCCACGCGAATTGTAAATGGTTGCGAAAACACACTTGACCTCTTAGCCACAAACAATCCAGAGCTGATAGAGGGCATCATGACTGATACAGGGATTAGTGATCACAAGGTCGTTGTAGCTAGGCTCAATACCCTTTCTTCGAAATCCACCAGAAACAAACGCAAAATAATTTTATTTAAAAAAGCGGATAAAGTGTCACTAGAAGCCTTCCTAAGAGACAATCTCCATTCCTTCCGAACTGACTATGCAAATGTAGACGAGATGTGACTCAAATTCAAAGATATAGTAGCAACAGCAATTGAGAGATTCATACCTCATAAATTGGTAAGAGATGGAACTGATCCCCCGTGGTACACAAAACAGGTCCAAACGCTGTTGCAGAGGCAACGGAAAAAGCGTGCGAAGTTCAGAAGAATGCGAAATCCCGAAGATTGGCTAAAATTTACAGATGTGCGAAATTTGGCACGGACTTCAATGCGAGATGCCTTTCATAGGTTCCACAACGAAACATTGTCTCGAAATTTGGTAGAAAATCGAAGAAATTCTGGTCGTATGTAAAGTACACAGGCGGCAAGACGCAGTCAATACCTTCGCTGCGCAGTGCCGATAGTACTGTTACCGACGACTGTGCCGCTAAAGCGGAGTTATTGAAGGCAGTTTTCCGAAATTCCTTCACCAGGAAAGACGAATGGAATATTCTTGAATTTGAAACACGAACAGTTGCTAGCATGAGTTTCTTAGAAGGAGATACCTTAGGGGTTGCGAAGCAACTCAAATCACTTGATACGGGCAAGTCTTCAGGTCCAGATTGTATAGCGATTAGGTTCCTTTCAGATTACGGTGATACAATAGCTCCCTACTTAGCAATCATATACAACCTCTCGCTCACCGATAGATCTGTACCTACAGATTGGAAAAGTGCGCAGGTCGCACCAGTGTCTAAGAAGGGTATGGTGTCACCGCCAGACACCACACTTGCTAGGTGGTAGCCTTTAAATCGGCCGCGGTCCGTTAGTATACGTCGGACCCGCGTGTCACCACTATCAGTGATTGCAGACCGAGCGCCGCCACACGGCAGGTCTAGAGAGACTTCCTAGCACTCGCCCCAGTTGTACAGCCGACTTTGATAGCAATGGTTCACTGACAAATTACGCTCTCATTTGTCGAGACGATAGTTAGCATATCATTCAGCTACGTCATTTGCTACGACCTAGCAAGGCGCCATTACCAGTTACTATTGATGCTGTAAAACATGTACAGTCAAGAGCGATGTTCACCTATTATGGATTAAAGTTAAGTGTTCCAGCAGCTACGTACTATTTTTGCTACTATAAAGTCCTTGTCCTGTTCCAGACCTCACGCCAGCCTGCGTGAGCTTAAACGCTTGCCTTTCGGCTTACTTCATAGTGGATTGGCTGTCTTGCCAGTCCACAACAAAGGGTAGTAGGAGTAATCCATTGAACTACAGACCTATATCATTGACTTCGGTTTGCAGTAGGGTTTTGGAGCGTATACTGTATTCAAACATTATGAATTACCTCGAAGGTAACGATCTATTGATACGTAATCAGCATGGTTTCAGAAAACATCGTTCTTGTGCGAAGCAGCTAGCTCTTATTCGCACGAAGTAATGGCCGGTATCGACAGAGGATCTCAAGTTGATTCTGTATTTCTAGATTTCCGGAAAGCTTTTGACACCGTTCCTCACAAGCGACTTCTAATCAAGCTGCGGGCCTGTGGGGTATCGTCTCAGTTGTGCGACAGGATTCGTGATTTCCTGTCAGGAAGGTCGCAGTTCGTAGTAATAAACGGCAAATCATCGAGTAAAACTGAAGTGATATCAGGTGTTCCCCAGGGAAGTGTCCTGGGACCTCTGCTGTTCCTGATCTATATAAATGACCTGGGTGACAAACTCAGCAGTTCTCTTAGGTTGTTCGCAGATGATGCTGTAATTTACCGACTAGTAAGGTCATCCGAAGACCAGTATCACTTGCAAAGCGATTTAGAAAAGATTGCTGTATGGTGTGGCAGGTGGCAGTTGACGCTAAATAACGAAAAGTGTGAGGTGATCCACATGAGTTCCAAAAGAAATCCGTTGGAATTCAATTACTCGATAATAGTGCAATTCTCAAGGCTGTCAATTCAACTAAGTACCTGGGTGTTAAAATTACGAACAACTTCAGTTGGAAAGACCACATAGATAATATTGTGGGGAAGGCGAGCCAAAGGTTGCATTTCATTGGCAGGACACTTGGAAGAAGCAACAAGTCCACTAAAGAGACAGCTTACACTACACTCGTTCGTCCTCTGTTAGAATATTGCTGCGCGATGTGGGATCCTTACCAGGTAGGATTGACGGAGGACATCGAAAGGGTGCAAAAAAGGGCAGCTCGTTTTGTATTATCACGTAATAGGGGAGAGAGTGTGGCAAATATGATACACCAGTTGGGATAGAAGTCATTAAAGCAAAGACGTTTTTCGTGGCGGCGAGATCTATTTACGAAACTTCAGTCACCAAATTTCTCTTCCGAATGCGAAAATATTTTGTTGAGCCCAACCTACATAGGTAGGAATGATCATCAAAATAAAATAACAGAAATCAGAGCTCGAACAGAAGGGTTTAGGTGTTCGTTTTTCCCGCGCGCTGTTCGGGAGTGGAACCCTCTGCCAAGCACTTAAATGTCAATTGCAGAGTAATCATGTAGATGTAGATGTAGAACCTCTCCGTGATGCACAACGCCTCTCTTGTACTGTCTGCCACTGGAGTTTGTTGAGCATCTCTGTAACGCTCCCACGCCGAACCCGTGACGAATTGTGCCCGCTCTTCGTTGGATCTTTTCTGTCTCTTCTGTCAGTCCTACCTTGTAAGGAACCCACATTGATGAACGGTACTCAAGAATCGGTCAACAAGAGCCCTATAAGCCACTTTTTGCATGGATGAGCTACATTTTCTTAGCATCCTTTCTATGAATAGTCTAACATCTGCTTTTCTACTACACTACTGGCCATTAAAATTGCTACACCACGAAGATGACGTGCTACAGACGCGAAATTTAACCGACAGGAAGCAGATGCTGTGATATGCAAATGATTAGCATTCACATAAGGTTGGCGCCGGTGGCAACACCTATAACGTGCTGACATGAGGAAAGTTTCCAACCGACTTCTCATACACAAACAGCAGTTGACCGGCGTTGCCTGGTGAAACGTTGTTGTGATGCCTCGTGTAAGGAGGACAAATGAGTACCATCACGTTTCCCACTTTGATAATGGTCGGATAGTAGCCTATCGCGAATGCGGTTTATCGTATCGCGACGTTGCTGCTCGCGTTGGTCGAGATCCAATGACTGTTAGCAGAATATGGAATCTGTGGGTTCAGAAGGGTGTAATACGGAACGCCGTGTTGGATCCCAACGGCCTCGTATCACTAGCAGTCGAGATGACAGGCATCTTATCCGCATGGCTGTAACGGATCGTGCAGCCACGTCTCGATCCCTGAATCAACAGATGGGGACGTTTGCAAGACAACAACCATCTGCACGAACAGTTCGACGACGTTTGCAGCACCATGGACTATCAGCTCGGAGACCATGGCTGCGGTTATCCTTGACGCTGCATTACCGACAGGAACGCCTGCGATGGTGTACTCAACGACGAACCTGGGTGCAAGAATAGCAAAACGACATTTTTTCGGATGAATCCAGGTTTTGTTTACAGCATCATGATGGTCGCATCCGTGTTTGGCGACATCGCGGTGATCGCACATTGGAAGCGTGTATTCGTCATCGCCATACTGGCGTATCACACGGCGTGATGGTATGGGGTGCCATTGGTTACACGTCTGGGTCACCTCTTGTTCGTATTGACGGCACTTTGAACAGTGGATGTTACATTTCAGATATGTTACGACCCTTGGCTCTTCCCTTCATTCGATCCCTGCGAAACCCTACATTTCAGCAGAATAATGCACGACCGCATGTTGCAGGTCCTGTACGGGCCTTTCTGGATACAGAAAATGTTCGACTGCTGCCCTGGCCAGCACATTCTCCAGATCTCTCACCAACTGAAAACGTCTGGTCAATGGTGGCCGAGCAACTGGCTCGTCACAATATGCCAGTCCTACTCTTGATGAACTGTGGTATCGTGTTGAAGCTGCATGGGCAGCTGTACCTGTACACGCCATCCAAGCTCTGTTTGACTCACTGCCCAGGGCGTATCAAGGCCGTTATTACGGCCAGAGGTGGTTGTTCTAGGAACTGATTTCTCAGGATAAATGCACCCAAGCTGTGAGGACGGGGCGAGAGTCGTGCTTGGGTAGCTCAGTCGGTAGAGCACTTGCCCGCGAAAGGCAAAGATCCCAAGTTCGAGTCTCGGTCCGGCACACAGTTTTAATCTGCCAGGAAGTTTCATGTCAGCGCACACTCCGCTGTAGAGTGAACATTTCATTCAACATTTTATATCCTCTCTACTTCGACCATCATCAGTTATTTTCCTCCCCAAATAGCAAAACTCCTTTACTACTTTAAGTGTCTCATTTCCTAATCTAATTCCCTCAGCATCACTCGACTTTATTTGACTACATTCCATTATCATCGTTTTGCTTTTGTTGACGTTCATCTTATACCCACCTTTCAAGACACTGTCCATTCCGTTCAACTGCTCTTCCAAGTCCTTTGCTGTCTCTGACAGAATTACAATGTCATCGGCGAACCTCAAAGTTCTTATTTCTTCTTCAAGGATTTTAACACCTACACCGAACTTTTCTTTTGTTTCCTTTATTGCTTGCTCAGTATACAGATTGAATAACGTCGAGGATAGGCTACAACCCTGTCTCACTACCTTCCCAACCACTGCTTCCCTTTCATACCCCTCGACTTTTATAACTGCCATCTGCTTTCTGTACAAATTGTAAATAGCCTTTCGCTCCCTGTATTTTACCCCTGCCACTTTCAGAATTTGAAGTAGAGTCTTCCAATCAACATTGTTAAAAGCTTTATCTAAGTCTACAAATGCTAGAAACGTAGTTTTTCCTTTCCTTAATCTTTCTTCTAAGATAAGTCATAGGGTCAGTATTGCCTCTCATGTTCCAACATTTCTACGGAATCCAAACTGATCTTCCCCGAGGTCGGCTGCTATCAGTGTTTCCATTCGTCTGTAAAGAATTCGCGTTAGTATTTTGCGGCTGTGACTTATTAAACTGACAGTTCGGTAATTTTCACATTTGTCAACACCTACTTTCTTTGGGATTGGAATTATTATATTCTTCTTGAAGTCTGAGGGTATTTCGTCTGCCTCATACATCTTGCTCACCAGATGGTAGAGTTTTGTCATGACTGGCTCTCCTGAGGCCATCAGTAGTTCAAATGGAATGTTGTCTACTCCGGGGGCCTTGTTTCGACTCAGGTCTTTCAGTGCTCTGTCAAACTCTTCACGCAGTATCATATCTCCCATTTCATCTTCATTACATCCTCTTCCATTTCCATAATACTGTCTTCAAGTACATAGCCCTTGTATAGACCCTCTATATACTCCTTCCACCTTTCTGCTTTCCCTTCTTTGCTTAGAACTGGGTTTCCATCAAAGCTCTTGATATTCATGTAAGTGGTTCTCCTTTCTCCAAAGATCTCTTTAATTTTCCTGTAGGCAGTATCTATCTTACCCCTAGTGAGATAAGCCTCTACATCCTTACATTTGTCCTCTAGCCATCCCTGCTTAGCCATTTTGCACTACCTGTCGATCTCATTTTTGAAACGTTTGTATTCCTTTTTGCCTGCTTCATTTACTGCATTTTTATATTTTCTCCTTTCATCAATTAAATTCAATATTTCTTCTGTTACCCAAGGGCTTCTACTAGCCCTCGTCTTTTTACCTATTTGATCCTCTACTGCCTTCACTATTTCATCCCTCAAAGCTACCCATTCTTCTTCTACTGTATTTCTTTCCCCCATTCCTGTCAATTGTTCCCCTATGCTCTCCCTGAAACTCTGTACAACCTCTAGTTTAGTCAGTTTATCCAGGTCCCATCTCCTTAAATTCCCACCTTTTTGCAGTTTCTTCAGTTTTAATCTACAGGTCATAACCAATAGATTGTGGTCAGAGTCCACATCTGCCCCTGGAAATGTCTTACAATTTAAAATCTGGTTCCTAAATCTCTGTCTTACCATTATATAATCTATCTGATACCTTTTAGTATCTCCAGGGTTCTTCCATGTATACAACCTTCTTTCATGAGTCTTAAACCAAGTGTTAGCTATGATTAAGTTATGCTCTGCGCAAAATTCTACCAGGCGGCTCCCTCTTTCATTTCTTAGCCCCAATCCATATTCATCTACTATGTTTCCTTCTTTCCCAATTCCTACTCTTGAATTCCAGTCACCCATGACTATTAAATTTTCGTCTCCCTTCACTACCTGAATAATTTCTTTTATGTTATCATACATTTCATCAATTTCTTCGTCATCTGCAGAGCTAGTTGGCATATAAACTTGTACTACTGTAGTAGGCATGGGCTTATGGGCTTTTTGTCTATCTTGGCCACAATAATGCGTTCACTATGCTGTTTGTAGTAGCTTACCCGTACTCCTATTTTTTATTCATTATTAAACTTACTCCTGCATTACCCCTATTTGATTTTGTATTTACAATCCTGTATTAACCTACCCAAAGGTCTTGTTCCTCCTGCCACCGAACTTCAGTAATTCCCACTATATCTAACTTTAACCTATCCATTTCCCTTTTTCAATTTTCTAACCTACCTGCCCGATCAAGGGATCTGACATTCCACGCTCCGATCCGTAGAACGCCAGTTTTCTTTCTCCTGATAACTACGTCCTCTTGAGTAGTCCCCGCCCGGAGATCCGAATGGGGGACTATTTTACCTCCGGAATATTTTACCCAAGAGGACGCCATCATCATTTAATCATACAGCAAAGCTGTATGTCCTCGGTAAAAATTACGGCTGCAGTTTCCCCTTGCTTTCAGCCGTTCGCAGTACCAGAACAGCAAGGCCATTTTGGTTAGTGTTACAAGGCCAGATCAGTCAATCATCCAGACTGTTGCCCCTGCAACTACGGAAAAGGCTGCTGCCCCTCTTCAGGAACCACACGTTTGTCTGGCCTCTCAACAGACACCCCTCCGATGTGGTTGCACTTACGGTACGGCTATCTGTATCGTTGAGGCACGCAAGCCCCCCACCAACGGCAAGGTCCATGGTTCATGGGGGGAATGGCCAGTAGTGTATTTGTTTTATATGGTCATTCCACTTCACGTCGTTCTGCACACTTACTCCTAGATATTTTCCCGTAGATAACGTTTCCAGCAATTCGTCATCAATAGTGTAGTTGTACAGTAGTGGACTTCTTTTGATGTCTATGGGCCATATGATACATTTATTTACGTTCAGGGTGAACTATAGACCTCTCTGCAAATCGATACAGTCTTTCAGCGTTGCTGCTTTCTGTAGACGTCCACATCATCTGCGGACAGTCTTAAAGAGCTTCCGATGCTTTCTACTAGGTGATTTTAACTCTTTGTAAACAGTAACGGTCCTATTACAATTCCTTTGTGTACTCCGAAAATTACCTGTACCTTCGCCGATTTTGTTCCATTAAGGGTGGCGGCTTGAGTTCTGTCCTCAACGAAGCCTTGAATCCAGTCGCAAATCTAGTCCGGTTAGCGATAAACTCGTATTTTTTTTATTAACCAGCAGTGCAAGACGGAGTCAATTTCCCTTATGAAGTCAAGGAACACTGCGCTAACCTCAGCGCCGTTGTCTACAGTGCTGTGGATCTCGTGGAGGAACAGAGCGAGCTCAGTCACGGACTTCTGTTTGCGGAATCCATGTTGATTTTTGCTGGACAGATTTTCGTTTTCCAAAAACGCCGTAATTCTTCAGCTTAAAACATGCTCCATAGTTCTACAACAGATTGACGTCAACGACATACACCTATAATTATGTGCATCTGCCCTACGGCCCTTCTTGAGAACTGGAATGATCTGCTCTTTTTTCCAGCGCTAAGTACCCTCCGTTGCCCAAACGATCTACGATAAACTGCTGCTAGGAGGGAAGCAAGTTCTTCTGCATAAGCGTTTTAGGATCTTATAGGTTTCTCATACGGTCCTGATGCCTTTCCACTACTGAGCGATTGTAGTTGCTTTCCTATTCCGCGATCGGTTATCTGAATATCTGCCGTTCCGATGTTCGTACGATGACTGAAAGTTGGTACCGTGTTACGATCTTCCGTTGCGTAACAATTTCGAAAGACCGAATTCAGCATTTCGGCCTTCCCTCTTTCCGTTTCGGTGCCAGTAGGGTGTCTGAATGAATGAACAGAGGATTTTGAACCGCTTAATGGTTTTACGTAAGAGCATTAAGAAGGTTTTTTGTCAGTTCGGGTGATAAAATTTTACTTTCTAAGTCACTGAACGCTTGTCTCATTACTCTCCTTTCTCTCATTTTCGCTTCGTTCAGATTTTGTTTGTCAGGCAGGTTTTGAGCTCTCGTGAATCTGTAATGAAGCTTTCTTTTTTACGTGACAGTTTTCTAACATGGCTATTAAACCACGGTCGGTCTTCCCATCCCTTAAGACCTAGCTCGGAACATGCTTGTCTAAGACATATTGAACGATGCTTTCGATTTTTTCCATTTGTGCTAGCATCTTCGTAATCATGAACCAATATTAGATATTCTATAATTCATATCCAGTTGGACTCGTCTGACCACACTGACGTCACTGTGTCATATGATTGTGCCCTGTTGCCGTACACTTCCGTCAACTCAGCATTATTTGTTGCACTGTTGTTCCCCTTCAAATGCAGAAAACGAATTACCGCACGATACTCCTTTACGACAGTGGGCTGATACATTTTGCTTTGGCCCTTTTAGCAGTGTACGGAGTGCTATGAAACGAGAATTCCAATGTTTATCACGACTATAGACGTAATTGCAAACAAACAAAAAATTAATTTCGTCACCTCATTTTTCGATGCGACAATTAAAACTTAATGACTAACCATGCAAAACTAAACTCCACCTGAATAGGCCATGATGGCCCAACGGTACCGACCGACCGCTATGTCGTCCTCAGCCCACAGGCGTCACTGGATGCGGATATGGAGGGGCAAGTCGTCTGCACACCGCTCTCCCGGCTCTATGTCGGTGTACAGTGACTACCTATAGACAGACAATTTACACCAAACCGCACTGTCTCATACATACGTCGAAACAAAAATGCTAAGATTAAGTGATCTGGCAGCAACCTGTAATTAATTCCGGTATACTTTACATGCAACAGTACTACATCTGTTTATTTCTAGAGATCAAGAGTCAAAACTCAGAAAAAAAATATTGGAGCTAGTTGTGCTGCATGGAGCAGAGGTCAAAGTCGCTAACTGGAATGCTGCGGTTCCCCAGTGCAGGTCTGGTCAGCAGCAAATATCTGTTATTTAATTTTTATCTCTCGAAATTTCTTATATCTATAATATAATACTCTGGAATATTTTATGTTTATGTAAATACCAGCACCCTCCATCCAGGAAGCAAATCTGTTCTGTTCTAGAATTAGATTCTCACTCTGCACCGGAGTATGCGCTGATATGAAACTTCTTGGCTGATTAAACTGTGTGCTGGACCGAGACTCAAACTCGGGACCTTGGCCTTTCGTGGGGAAGTATTATTCCGACCTGCCCAAGTACGACCCACAACCCGTTCTCACAGCTTGACTTTTCTAGTACCTCATCTCCTATCTTTCAAAATTCACCGAAACTCTCCTGCGAAACCTGCAAGACTAGCACTCCTGGTAGGAAGGATACTGCAGAGCGCTGGGTTGGCCACAGCCTAGAGAATAGTTCCAGAACGAAATTTTCACTCGGCAGCCGAGCGTACGCTGAGACGAAATTGTGAGGATGGATAGCGTGTCGTTCTTGGGTAGCTCAGTCGAAGAGCACATGCCTATGAAAGATTGACATCCTGAGTTCGAGTCTTCGTCTGGCACACAGTTTTAAACTGCCGGGAAGTTTCTGTCCCGTTCTGTCTTTATATTTGTGCGCTAATAGGCATGCGTTCAGAGCTACGTGTTGTACTTCACTGATGACCCTGCTTTCAGATTTTGACTTGATTGTGGTTAGGACATGACATTGTTTGGTAGAGATGCCGGGTAAATCAAAACATCTACATCACCCTGGCTCCAATTAGACAACGCAAAAGCCATCACCTACACAGGTAGGAACTGGAATACAGGCAGTACATCATTTTCAAGGT
This sequence comes from Schistocerca cancellata, assembly GCF_023864275.1. NCBI lineage: Eukaryota > Metazoa > Arthropoda > Insecta > Orthoptera > Acrididae > Schistocerca > Schistocerca cancellata. Next base: position 824,592,432 of record NC_064627.1, on the reverse strand, counting down.
CTGTGTATTCAGGAGAGCAACGCACTCCAAAAGATCATTAAGTCAGCTGGACATCAGCCAACCATTAATGCTTTCTGGAGACGCTGGTCAGGACCCGAAAACAGGGTTCAAAAGATTCGACAAGTGGCCAGACTTCACAGGTCGGACGACATGATGTGTTTGGCAAATGGGTGCTTTTACTTGGTAGGCAGGCACAGCACAGCAGTAGTTCGAGAAAAATGAAGAGAAGTTCGTTAGCTGGCACAAATTCCAGTTCGACCTGGGGAAACTTTATCGCGACAATTAGCAGAGCGCCCGCTTAGCGGAAGAACAATTGAAGAACAGCGCCCAATGTAATGAGGAAACTACACAATCAGAATGTTTATGCCCTATGCCAAACTGTGAATACTAATATGACAGTATGCGACAAAATATGAAAAAAGGGAGTCGCAGAAAACGTGTATCAAGCTCTTCTGATAAAGGATGTCACAACAACAGAGGAATTCATGAAATGGTACCAGCGAATCACGGAAATGCAACAAAAAAGCGTCCGACGAAATAGGTATGACCGACTCTCGCAGTCGGTTCCTATGACAGTTGGACGAGACCACTATGACCTTGCCCCGCTCATACACCAGGTTGTAAGAGAAAAGACACAGCAGTTTATGGCAGCCAGGAATGTCGGACAGTTTACACAATAGATAGCACCTACGAATGTCGATCCAGTGCGTCTGGAGATAATACAGAACGTTGAAGAAGATGTGTATCGATCCTTAGCACCAATCTTCGTCATCAGTCGAAAGCGCCACGAAGAAGGAACTCGGCCGATCCGGACTTAAGCTGCAGCCGTCAAACGAGAACTAAAGATCCGACCAATGTAGGTACAACCAGATCCTCTGCCAAATACAACGCCCTACAGAAGAACAGACATTTGGAGGACGGAGGACAAAACGCCTGTTTGTTTCCACTATGGCTGCCTTGAACATGTTTACCCCAAAAAATGGCTCTAAGCACTATGGGACTTAGCATCTGAGGTCATCAGTCCCCTAGACTTAGAACTACTTAAACCGAACTAACCTAAGGACATCACACACATCCATGCCCGAGGCAGGATTCGAACCTGCGACCGTAGCAGCAGCGCGGTTCCGGACTGAAGCGCCTAGAACCGCTCGGCCACAGCGGCCGGCATGTTTACCCCGCTTCAGAGAAAGAAGATGAGTGTCAAGACGTCAACCTTCACAACAGTCCTTTAACACCAGTCAGCTGCAGGCGATTATAGACGGTCTGTGGACGAAACCTGTCGCAGCACCCTGGAGGGGGTCGCTCCTCAATACGCCGTAGCCGCTCCCCGTTCCCCGTCGTCGTACTATAGTACCAGCCAGTCGCCTAGCAGTCGTATTCAGGAAAACTGAACGAGGCGACCATCTCTGATGGTGAAGCCGCCACAGATGAAACGGTATGTCCAAAGAGCAAATGCAAGGCATTAGAACCGTGCATGATGATGGGAAAGATAGAAGCCGCCTACAGGAAGAATAGAGACATCTTTGGAGGAAAGAGAAGCAGCTACATGAATTTCAAGAGCTCAGATGGCAAGCCAGTACTAAGCGAAGAAAGGAAAGCTGAAAGGTGGACGTTTGTCCCTCTAGTAGAATATTTCTATTACACAGATTTTTTTTATAGAAAAACATTTCTACACTTGAATGAATGATTTGGACAGTCATCTGTTCACTTTTTCAGTATTTTGTATGGCGTCCCTAATCATGAAGACATTCTTCAGCTCGTCTGCCAAAACTTTCTGTGAGCACTGATGTCTCTTCAAGGCTGACAGAGTTCCATTCCTCCTGACCACTTGCAATAAGATGGTCTAGGTTGCGTGGACGAGGTTTTCTGAAGACTGCGTCCTGTAGTCTGGCCGGTCCAGACTGTTTCAAGGCCATTCATTGCAAACGACAGGGAATGTTCTCTTCAGAAGTGCTGTTTGTTTGGATGTATGTGCTGTCGCTCTATCTTGGATAAGAACAGCATTTCTGGATTTGGAAAAAGACCGTTCTGGTTTGCTTGACCGTTGACGGTCCTTTTTCCAATTTTGTCAGAGAGCCCGCTGCGTGGTAACGTCCTTGCCTCTCATGCAGCGGGCCGGGTTCGATTCCCGATCGGGTTGGAGATTTTCTCCGCTCGTGGTGTGGGTGTCGTGTTGTTCTCATCATCATTTCATCCTCATCACCGACACGCAAGTCGTCCAATGTGCCGTCGAGTGAAATAAGACTTATACTCGGCGGCCAAACTTCTCCGGATGGGGCCTCCCGGCCAACAAAGCCATACGTTCATTTCAGTTCTGTCAGACAGAACAGAGGACTTGGAAGAGCAGTCGAACGAAATGGACAGTGTCTTGAAAGGAGGATATTATATGAACGTGCACAAAAGCAAAACAAGGATAAGGGAATGTACTCGTAAAAAATTAGACGATGCTGAGGAAATATGGCACTTAAAGTAGTAAATGAGTTTTGCTTCTTGGGAAGTTACACAACTGATGACAACCGAAGTGTAGAGGATATAAAACGTAGACTGGCAATAGCGAGAAAAGCGTTTCTGAAGAAGAGAAGTTTGTTAAGTCGAACAGAGACTTAAGTGTTAGGAAGTCTCTTCTCAAGGATTTTCTTTGCGTAGCCATGCTTGGAAGTGAAACATGGACGATAACCAGTTGAGAAAAGAAAAAATAAATAAACTTTTGAAATGTTGTGTTACAAAAGAATGATGAAAATTAAATGGGTAGGTCATATGAATAATGAGGAGGCACTGAAACTAGTTGGGAGAAAAGAAATATTTGGCGCAATCTGACTAGAAGGGACTGGTTGACAGGACACATTCTGAGACACCAGTGGATCACCAATTTAGTTCAGATGGTTCAAATGGCTCTGAGCACTAAGGGACTTAACTTCTGAGGTCATCAGTCCCCTAGAACTTAGAACTACTTAAACCTAACAAACCTAAGGACATCACGCACATCTATGCCCGAGGCAGGATTCGAACCTGCAACCGTAGCAGTCGCGCGGTTCCAGACTGTAGCGCCTAGAACCTCTCGGCCGCCACAGCCGGCACCAATTTAGTATTGGAGGGAAGTATGGGGAGGTGGGGGAAGAGGGGGGGGGGAAGAGTTAAAATAGGAGAAAGAGATCAGGAGATAAACAGCGTATAGTATGTAATTATAGTTTCACCAGCTATTTTGAGGTGTGGACGCAGGATGCGCAGCCCTGGAAGAGATTACCGCAAGCGGAAGAGGATAATTAAATAATAATGAAAGTACCCTGCTCTAGAAAGTATAGCTGCTGTTAACGTCTCTTTTTATTATTTACTTAGCAGTCCTCTGACGCGACGACGTTTGCATCAAAATGTTACGACTTATATTAGACATGCAAGGACAATACTTTTTTTTACTTTTTAGAGGTTTTTTGCGTTTTTTTAATTTTTAATTTAAGTTTTACACTGAAGTGCAAAAGAAACTGGTGTACGCAAGCGTATTCAAATACAGAGATATGTAAACAGGCAGAACACGGCACACGCGGTCGGCAACGCCTATATACAACAAGTGTCTGGCGCAGTTGTCAGACTGGTTACTGCTGCTACATTGGCAGGATATCAAGATTTAAGTGAGTCTGAACGTGGTGTTACAGTCGGCGCACGAGCGATGGGATACAGAATCTCCGAGCTAGCGATAAAGTGTGGATTTTCCCGTACGACCATTTCGCGAGTGTACCGTGAATATCAGGAATGCGGTAAAACATCAAATCTCCGACATGGCTACAGCCGGAAAAAGATCTTGCAAGATTGGGACCCAAAGACGACTGAATAGAATCGTTCAGCGAGCCGGAAGTGCAACCCTTGCCTGTCAACACAGACATTGGACTGTTGATGACTGGAAACATGTTGCTTGTCGGACGAGTTTCGTTTCAAATTGTATCGAGCGGATGGGCGCCGAAGGGTATGGAGACAACCCCATGAATCCATGGACCCTGCATATCAGCATGGGACTGTTCAAGCTGGTGGATGCTCTGTAATAGTGTGGGGCATGTGCGCTTCGAGTGATATGGAACCCCTGATACGTCTAGAGGCGACTCTGATAGGTGACACGTAAGTAAGCATGTTGTGTGATCACCTGCATCTATTCATGTCCATTGCGCATTCCGACGGGCTTGGACAGTTCCATACGGACAATGCGGCACCCCACACGTCTAGAATTGCTACAGAGTGGCTCCAGGAACACTATTCTGAGTTTAAATACTTCCACTGGCCACCAGACTCCCCAGACTGAACATTATTGAGCAGATCTGGGATGCACTGCAACGTGCTGTTCAGAAGAGATCACCACCCACTCTTACTCTTACGGATTTATGGAGAGCCCTGCAGGGTTCATGATGTCATTTCCCTCCAGCATTATTTCAGACATTAGTCGAGTCCATGTCACGTCGTATTGCGGCACTTCTGAGTACTCGCAGAGGCCCTATACGATTTAGGCAGGAGTGCCAATTTCTTTGGCTCTTCAGTGTAGTTGTGTAGTTATTTCATTAACAGTTTAATCTCGACTGCAAGTTCTGTTACAAAACTATGCTAATTTAAATGTGGTCATTCGTATGAGTTAGCAGACACCACCACTGAAAAGGGAACCAAAAGACGTTTCTGTCAACAAGGTATCAAGAATTGTTTAAACAATATTTAAGGATAATTCGTTGTCATTTAATGTGAGCACACTTGCTCAAGAATACTAGCTTTTTTGTTTATTAACAACTCTTTATTCGTAATTATTGTGGATGATCTGAGCCGGCCGGGGTTGCCGAGCGGTTCTAGGCGCTACAGTCTGGAACCGCGTGACCGCTACGGTACAGGTTCGAATCCTACCTCGGGCATTGATGTGTGTGATGTCCTTAGAAGTCCCATAGTACTGAGAGTCATTTGAATCATCTGAATGTGACTGAATATTTTCAGAAAATTTCTTTACTTAAATATGGTTGTAATATATTAGTTTAGTCCAGAAAGTGGTGAAGTTGGGTCAATGATGGCTGCAGAACTTCTTAAGAGCAATGCATTTTTGATGGGAACGGCCTTCAGTAGGGGAAGTCTATGGGAGTCAAGTGGAAACTTTTCCGAATGAAGAGCTCAAGAGAGTGATTCTAGACACTTTATTGATCGTTTTGGAAGAAGGTAGACTTGCTTGTGGTACCGAATGTTAATGGTCGAGTGGGTGATAGATTCTGGGCGATGAACAGCCGCTAGGAGACTTTTAACAATTGAGGACATTTTATGTGGAGATCTGGTGGAAAACATATTTGCATGAGGTAAATTGCGATATTCAGCAATGTTGGTGATAGACCCCGGGAGTGAACGGCCACTACAATATTCTAACTTTTGAAGGGACTTTATATTTCTAGAGTTCCGAATGTGTTACTATTCTTTGTATCGTGTGTGTTACTTCGTGAATCATGTCAACTCTGAACTATTTTGAGTTGGTGAATATTTTGTGTATAGTGAGTACGAAATGGACTTAGCTTTCTCGTATATTTGATGACTATTTAGTTTAAAGATTTTGCTGCCATTCTCAATGCAACTTCACAGCATTCGATGAAGGCATTTTCTGTCTGTATTTCAAACGAATATCATAGGACCACTTCCCGTTTATTTGAGATATCCTTTCTTCAATAAACATTATTCAACATAATTCTCTGTTGTTTACATACAATAGAACCTTGTTATTAAATTATTCATCTAACTTTTCTTTTGTAGTTCTGTGTACTTCATTAACATGCAATTCTAGCACATGCATACACTATTTCACGGCAGGATCACAGCTACATTTTATTATTTGCAGCGAATTAGCTGCGGGGCATTAAAGGAGACGTGCATGTTTTGACCGTATGACTACATCGAGCAGTTCTTTTTAAATAAAGCTGTGCATAGCCCATGTACCTAAAGAACGAGTAACCACAGATAAAGACACAACTACTTTGCTCATATGAGATGTGGTTTGGAAGAGCAACTGAACTAGCAGTAGCCATTAGGTACTATCGCAACTGGGGAGCTCGTTCGCGATATGAATTAATCCCTTTAGAATTGAAAGAATCTAATTTCTTTAGAATTGCAGTTGTAATTCTAACGCGTTACAACATTCTTTGACCCAGGTCCCAATTCTATTGCATGCTAGGTAGTTTGCGCGGGGGACTCCAAGCATAAGCAATCACGCGCGTGAGGATCGATAACAGAAGTTGGATGTGGGGAATTTGAAACTTCAAGAAAGAATAAATCTACATAGAGGCGTACGAAGCTCCAGCCTGGACTGGCCAGCAGCAGCGGGGACTTCCGACAGCAGTGGAAGCGGCGGCAGCGGCTACGGTAACGCAGGTTACCGGCAGCGACTTCCAATTCATCGGCGTCGGCATTGGCACCGGCAGCATTTACACATCTGGCAGCAGCAGCACAACTGAAGCAGCTAGCATGAGCCCTAAGTTAAGTACCTGCACCGATAGCGTTAATATGTGTGAACCTGCAGGTCAACGTCTGTGATGGAGCATACAATGAATGAACAATGACCCAGTCTGAATGGATCAGATAATGCTAATGGAACAGTTAGTCCTAAATCCGAACGTGGTTGCATCGAAATAATGGGCCACATAGTACGAAATCAGAGAGGGGAAGTAAGGTTTCAGACAATACATCGTGGCAATTAATGAAAATTTTGTGTGATATTAGGCTTTCCCGGCGAATTAACTGTTTGTACTGCTCTCGGGTCTCCAGCAGGGTGCAGTCGTTTTCAAACCACGATTTTTCGGCAGGTATCACCTGAAGATGACGGCAAGGAACGCTCTCGAAACATCGTGGTTTGAAAACGACTGCACGCGTCTGGAGACCCGAGAACAGTACAAAAAATGAAAATTTAGCTAGAAATGCAATCTAGTATAGGGCCATCTGGTACAAAAATGGAACAGGGAAATTCTTACCTTAATTCAAGAACTGAAAGTGTAATAGCTGAAAATTTAGCTAGAAATGCAATCTAGTATAGGGGCATCTGGTACAAAAATGGAACAGGGAAATTCTTACCTTAATTCAAGAACTGAAAGTGTAATAGCTGAAGTGGAAAGAAATAGATCAGATATTGAAGGAGTTATTGACACAAAATCAGAAGTTATGAGGGCAGACATGCGCAAAATTTCTGTGGAGATTGGCCTGGTAGAAAAAGATTTCGGGGAAAAGCTGGAAAAGATAAAGGTCGAGCTGGATGGCGATGTTAAGAATTTTATGCTGAGGCAAAAGCCGGCCGCGGTGGTCTAGCGGTTCTGGCGCTGCAATCCGGAACCGCGGGACTGCTACGGTCGCAGGTTCGAATCCTGCCTCGGGCATGGGTGTGTGTGATGTCCTTAGGTTAGTTAAGATTAAGTAGTTCTAAGTTCTAGGGGCTTATGACCTAAGATGTGGAGTCCCATAGTGCTCAGAGCAATTTGAACCATTTTGCTGAGGCAAAATGCGCTTGAGGAAGTGACCACTAAGTCCATTAACAACTTGTCCGGTAGATTGGTAGAGTGTGACAAAGAAATGATGAGAAATAAAGCATGTTGAGGTCAACAATCAGGGGCAAGTTTAATGAGTGTTTTGCTCATCGCGTATGAAGTGTCTGAGAGTTGTTTCCTTAACGAATTTTGGAGTGAAGCAAAGGAAACGCGGCTTCATAATGAGTTCCTAAACGCACCAAGTTTCAGATATGGAAATTAGTCCGTGAGGGAGTTTTGTATATGTAAACTGGCTAAGTTGCATATAAATCGCTCACTGGATGTATTAACTGAAATAAAAACGCTTAAGAGAAGACTACTGGAATTTTTACAGTGGGATTTTGTCCACAGTTCGACAAATTCCATTAATGAAGTTTTCGATTTTACTGAGGGACTCGATCAGGCCCTGAAATTCAAGTCATGCAGTGGAAACAGTAGACAGTGCAATGGATACCAGAATGGGAATCATAATGATAATAACAGAAGTAATTATTTTAAAAATTCTGTGAATGTGAAAAATTCTGCAAATAAACCACAAACATTGCAGATGGAGGCTATAAGAAATAAAAAATAATTTTAAGCAGTGCAACCATAAAGAGGGTGCAAGGATTATTGTAAAATGTGTAAAGGAGGTTGATAATGACATGTGGTTAAAAAATTTATTTTGTGGAAGGGGCGATGGAATGAATTTATGTTTGGTGGAAAATTCTCTGATCGGAAGAGAGGCTGAGGTGGATCTGGATTTGATGAAAGTGAAATGTATGACGAATTCTGATGAGGCACTAGTCTGTAGCAACAATTAATCTAATGTAGATGACAGTACTGTAAATGATTTCGTACCAGAGGAAGTAGGTGAAGCTATCTGTGAAGGCAGCAAAGCTGTAGTGTCATCTCGTCAGTTGATAATGAATTTTATTGTGTATCGGTAGATGTGAGTGATTCGTTGTTAAACTGGGGTAAAGCTAATGTTTTAGGTGCTAAAGTTTCCTTTCGAAGGTTGTGCAGTTACGTCTATTGATGGAAGTGAAACTATGACTCTTGATGATTGCATGAATTATGAGTGGATGTGGAAGAATGAATGTGAAATTAATGTGGTAAATGGTAGATCAGAATCCAATTTGGAGAAATCTAAGAGTAAAGAAAATGTAAAGGAGAAATAGTTAGTGTCGTGTGAATGCTGATGTGGAGAGATGCAGTGGTGACCATTTATATGGTGTATTGGCGGAGGTTGAGGGGGTTATTGGTGGTGATTTCTATAATCCATTGAAGGATGTAACAGATGCTTAAGTAACGAAGCTTATGAGTTATCGGTGGATATTAAGGGAATTAATTGCAGTAACGTTTGTAGTGATTCGGTGGAAATAAGTGAAGTTTTGTGTCAGGGAGACGAAGTTTTACGTTGTGTGGTCAATTGTGAGAATGTTGCAGCTACTGATACCGTTACTTAGAGCAAGGGAACAGTGTACTTGATGCTCATGAGGATGATCAAACAAAGGATTTTGAGGGCGATTTAGAGCCTACAGATGATTTAGAGATGGACTGGAAGAATACAGAAGTGGCTAAAGGGAAAAATATTTATTCCGAAGACGACTGCGGTGAAGTGGGGCATCAGGCACATGACTGTCGTAATAAGAAGCAGAACTGACAGCCTCAGGATAACTGTTTTTTAAATGCCAATGGGAATTCGTTAACTGCCGGATGACATTCCCATTAAAACGGAGAGCTGAAAAAATGTGTGGAGAGGCAGAATGCTGCTTGTAGGGCACTGTAAACGGAATGGAGCATAGATTTTTGGTCGACACAGGGGCTTATGTGTCGGCTGGTAGTCTGGACCTTCTAGATAGGAAGAGACAGAAGTCTCTAAGATACAGGTGACATGAAGTAGGGAACAATGATGTGGCATGATTGTGGTCAATGCTACTCATTTTCAGTGACGCAACAAGAGTATATGAAAGTGTTGCTACAGGTTGGTAATGGATACCATGTGATCCCAGGGCTTGACTTTGGGGGTAAGCATCATGCAAAAATTTACCTTTTGCATTATATTACAACCACAGACAACTAACCCTTCCACCATCCCTAAAATTCTGTAATTATTTTTAAAAAATTAATGGTTTGCCAAAACAGCTGAGCTTTTAAACCGTTTAAGCATAGGAATGAAATTTCAGTGGTCTACTGACTGCCAGACTTTGTTTGAGAATTTAAAGCATTCCAAAGATTGAGAAAGAGTTTATTTTATTGTGTGACACACGCAATCTGGTGATTGCATGTATTCTCAGCCAAAACACAAAGGGCTAGGAACTCCCTGTAGCATATGCATCAAGGCAGTATAGCCGGCCGCGGTGACCGAGCGGTTTTAGGCGCTTCAGTCCGGTCGCAGGTTCGAGTCCTGCCTGGGGCATGGATGTGTGTGATGTCCTTAGATTAGTTAGGTTTAAGTAGTTCTAAGTTCAAGGGGACTGATGCCCTCAGATGTCAAGTCTCATAATGCTCAGAACCATTTGAGCAGTTAAATAAAGTGCAGCACAATTATTGTACAACAGAGGAGGAGATGCTAGCTGTCATCTATGGTGTTACATTCTTCCATTGTTACCTGTACTGGAGAAAATTTAAAGTTGTGACAGGCCACACACTGTTGAAGTTGCTAGACTTGAAGATCCTTCAAGTACACTAACGCAATGCGCTCTGAAATCAAGTGAATTTGATTATGAAGTAACACACAAACCAAACAAAAAGCATGGCAACGCTAATGGCTTGAGTATGAAGACTGTGAGCACTGGGTAAAAATTCTGTTGAGTGGCACAAAGCAAAGGCTGTTGACACTAACTGCCCACTAATTACGGCATACCCACAGTTTATAACACACAAAAGCTTACTGTGCACAATGTCAAAGTGCTGACTACACAGGGCAGAACTCGCAGCTTTCAGAGATGAAGTTTTACTGCAAGCACATGATCATGTTTTAGCAGGTCATGGAGGCCAGAGAACAAGTGAGCGATAGGTAGCCAGAAAGTTTTGGTGAGAAACGAGGAGACAGGAGATTTAGCAATATGTCAGAGACTGTATGCCAGTGTGCACAACTTGCCAATCTCAGCCATCAATGAGTGACGTTGCAAAGGTTGTCAGAAGCAGCCAAAAGACTTGGAATGGTCTGTATCGATATTCTAGGGCTGTTTAACCTAACAGCAGCAGGTACCCATTCCATACTGCTAATGTTAGATTTACAATGGGTGCAATCCCAGATCAACAAATACGTACAATGGTTCAGGCCATGCTGAACAACTGGCAACTGAAGTTTGGCATTCCTGACACTAATTTTATGTCGATCAGAAAAAACAGCTATGCCATTTGCTATTCTTTTGGAAGCTTAAGACTAGCCCTTTTCATCTTCAATCAAATGGAAGAACAGAATATGTTCATCGCACAGTCATCAAAATGCTAAATTATTATGTAAACAGCAATCACAATTATTGGTACATACACCTTTTGTACATCATGTCGGCATATCACTCAACAGTACTCTGCATCATTGGCTTCTCATCATAATAGAAAAGGCCTTCACCTTTTGAGGTAACAGCCAGGACAAGGTATTGGTAAGTTACACTACCGGCCATTAAAATTGCTACACCAAGAAGAAATGCAGATGATAAACAGGTATTCACTGGACAAATATATTATACTAGAACTGATCTGTGATTACATTTTCACGCAATTTGGGTGCATAGATCCTGAGAAATCAGTACCCAGAACAACCACCTCTGGCCCTAATAACGGACTTGATACGCCTGGGCATTGAGTCAAACAGAGCTTGGATGGCGTGTACAGGTACAGCTGTCCATGCAGCTGCAACACGATACCACAGTTCATCAAGAGAAGTGACTGGCATATTGTGACGAGCCAGTTGCTCGGCCACCATTGACCAGACGTTTTCAATTGGTGAGAGATCTGGAGAATGTGCTGGCCAGGGCAGCAGTCGAACATTTTCTGTATCCAGAAAGGCCCGTACAGGACGTGCAACATACGGTCGTGCATTATTCTGCTGAAATGTAGGGTTTAACAGGAATCGAATGAAGGGTAGAGCCAACATATCTGAAATGTAACGTCCACTGCTCAAAGTGCCGTCAATGTGAACAAGAGGTGACCGAGACATGTAACCAACGGCACCCCATACCATCACGCAGTGTGATACGCCAGTATGGCGATGACGAATACACGCTTCCAATGTGCGTTCACCGCGATGTCGCCAAACACGGATGCGACCATCATGATGCTGTAAACAGAACCTGAATTCATCCGAAAAAATGACGTTTTGTCATTCGTGCACCCAGGTTCGTAGTTGAGTACACTATCGCAGGCGCTCCTGTCTGTGATGCAGCGTCAAGGGAAACCGCAGCCATGGTCTCCGAGCTGATAGTCCATGCTGCTGCAAACGTCGTCGAACTGTTCGTGCAGATGGTTGTTGTCTTGCAAACGTCCCCATCTGTTGACTCAAGGATCGAGACGTGGCTGCACGATCTGTTACAGCCATGCGGATAAGATGCCTGTCATTTCAACTGCTAGTGATACGAGGCCGTTGGGATCCAGCACGGCGTTCCGTACTACCCTCCTGAACCCACTGATTCCATATTCTGCTAACAGTCATTGGATCTCGACCAACGCGAGGAGCAATGTCGCGGTACGATAAACCGCAATCGCGATAGGCTACAATCCGACCTTTATCAAAGTCGGAAACGTGATGGTACGCATTTCTCTTCCTTACACCAGGCAACGTCGGTCAACTGCTGTTTGTGTATGAGAAATCGGTTGAAAACTTTCCTCATGTCAGCACGTTATAGGTGTCGCCTCCGGCGCCAAACTTGTATGAACGCTCTGAAAAGCTAATCATTTGCATATCATAGCATCTGCTTCCTGTCGGTTAAATTTCGCGTCTGTAGCACGTCATCTTCGTGGTGTAGCAATTTTAATGGCCAGTAGTGTAACTCATTACAGAGCCAGGTAATGGGTTTTGCTGACATACACCTGTACAACTAAGGGTAAAACTAAGAGATATTTGACTCAATACCACGGACCATAAAAAGTCACAGAGATGTCATCATCTGTCAATGTCAAGTTGAAATTTCCAACAAAAATTTCCACTGTGGATATGCGAGGGGTTAAACCATTTAAAGTGGCTGTGGATGATTTCCTGTAAGTACCAGTATCATCACCAATATGGGGCATTAAGTTTAAGAAGGAAAGGAAGAGAGGACAAGTTGGGAACCGAGGTATAAACAAAATACCTTTTATGGTTAGATCACGTTGATAAATAGCGATGTGACATGGTTTATGATGTGTTGTTGGGATAGTGTGCGACGTACCTTTTTAATTGTTATGATGTATTTGAGATATATGACGAATTTGTTTTTGTTATTATTAAGTGGTGTTGTTTTTGGGGGTTTTCAATAATGTCTGTAAAGGTTGTAATTGGAAAGGATATGAGGTATTTTCAAGCGATATTAATGCATTAGTGACTTGGCGAAAGAGTTCATGGGTGAACAGATGGGTGTTATTGTCCAACGGGCATCCGTTCAGTTCATGGTCCGCACCCAGGGGCACATGCTGGCGGCGGCGTCTTAGTATCTCTGCCTGTTCTCGAAGTCAGTTCATGGCGGGATGTCTTCTTTCTCCTTTTACTCAGATTCAAAGCGGGTTCCCAGGCCTTACTAAGAATGTATACGCTACCTCGATTGATCAGTGGTTCCCGTACTCAAATCTTGATGGATTCTTTAATAACATAGTCCCAGTATTTGTACATCTGTGTCAGTACCTTGGTTTGGTCATAATTCATTCTGTGTAATTCCAAGATGCAATGTTCAGCAACCACTGACTTCAGAATGAGATTTTCACTCTGCAGTGGAGTGTGCGCTGATATGAAACTTCCTGGCAGATTAAAACTGTGTGCCCGACCGAGACTCGAACTTGGGACCTTTGCCTTTCGCGGGCAAGTGCTCTACCATCTGAGCTACCGAAGCACGACTCACGCCCGGTCCTCACAGCTTTACTTCTGCCAGTATCTCGTCTCCTACCTTCCAAATTTTACAGAAGCTCTCCTGCGAACCTTGCAGAACTAGCACTCCTGAAAGAAAGGATATTGCGGAGACATGGCTTAGCCACAGCCTGGGGGATGTTTCCAGAATGAGATTTTCACTCTGCAGCGGAGTGTGCGCTGATATGAAACTTCCTGGCAGATTAAAACTGTGTGCCCGACCGAGACTCGAACTCGGGACCTTTGCCTTTCGCGGGCAAGTGCTCTACCAACTGAGCTACCGAAGCACGACTCACGCCCGGTCCTCACAGCTTTACTTCTGCCAGTATCTCGTCTCCTACCTTCCAAACTTTACAGAAGCTCTCCTGCGAACCTTGCAGAACTAGCACTCCTGAAAGAAAGGATATTGCAGAGACGTGGCTTAGCCACAGCCTGGGGGATGTTTCCAGAATGAGATTTTCACTCTGCAGCGAAATGTGCGCTGATATGAAACTTCCTGGCAGATTAAAACTGTGTGCCCGACCGAAAAGACTCGAACTCGGGACCTTTGCCTTTCGCGGGCAAGTGCTCTACCATCTGAGCTACCGAAGCACGACTCACGCCCGGTCCTCACAGCTTTACTTCTGCCAGTATCTCGTCTCCTACCTTCCGAACTTTACATAAGCTCTTGCCCGCAAAAGGCAAAGGTCCCGAGTTCGAGTCTCGGTCGGGCACACAGTATTAATCTGCCAGGAAGTTTCAACCACTGACTTGTTAGGCTTCTGATGTCTGGTGTGCCATTGGTGTTCTTGGCAATGATATTCAATAGTACACACTGTCTGACCGATGTAAGTCATGCCACATTCACAGAGGATCTGGTAGACTTCAGATTTCTGTAGTTATAGATCATGCTTGGCATTACCAAGGGCCTGTGTCTTAATTGGTGGGCAGAAAACAACATTCACTTAATGTTTTTGAAGAATTCAACCTATCTTTCCTGATAAAGTGACGAAGAACGGAATAAATGCTATGCCCCATCCTGCTGAGGTTCCTCTTCCAGTTGTACAGTCGGTGTGGGACATAGAGCTCTCCAAATTTGCTTCTCTGTGTAGCTGTTTTTCCAGAAAACCTACCTCAGATGTTCAAGTTCTTGGTTATGGCTCTCATTGTCAGACAGGACACTGTGAACCAATGTTCTGAGGACACGGTTGCTCTGTGTTGGATGGTGGCAGCTGTTTGTGTATAATTAAAGATTGGTGTGAGTCTTCTTACGGTAAACACTGTGGCCCAATGTGCTGTCTGCTCTTCTTTTAACCAGGGCATCCAGAAAGGGGAGCAGCCCATCCACTTCGACTTCCATGGTAAACTTGATGTTCTGGTGTATGGAATTTAGATGTATGAAGAAACTATTCGGCTTGTCCCTACCATGTGGCCATATGACAAAGGTGTCATCCACATAACAGAAGAAACACATTAGTGACGTGTATGCATACACAAGTGATGCAAATTCCTTTCATCACAGGTGGCATACTTCCAAGAGCATCCCAGATAGTGTCATAATTCTTGTGAGTCTACACAAGAGAGAAATAGTGGACACACTATGAAACCCCTGCTCAAAGCAGGGGTTTCATTTTCAAGAAAAATAGATGCCACACTAACTGGTTTCCAGCGGACATTAGGGTTGACCTATAGTATGTGGGACGGGAGAAATGAGATACGAAGATTGCCAGAAACATTTGCAGAGTTGTGCAGGGAGAATATCAGGGGTTTCAACTGCCATACAAGAAGTTGAGACAGCAGTTATGTCAAGTGGCAACTTGACACTGCAAACGCTGAGACGGAAGAAAAATCTGATACATTCTTTGTTGGAGTGGCCCAAAAAAGTACTGTGAAAAGCAATGCCACAACAGTATGACTGTTCCCTCTCTTTGTGCTATCATTGCTTGAGTGTTAGGGCTGTAAATTGTTGTGCCAAGCATTGGGAATTGTGAGCACTGGCCCTGTAGTGAATGCTATTAGTCTTGGTTTGCTCGTGTTTGCTAGCCTCTGCAGGATTTACACAGTGCTCAAGGTATGAAACCATTCTGAATTGTAAATCTTGTATATCTGGAATGCCAACGCATTGTAATAGTAATTGTGGAATTATGCAAGTAACTTCTCAAGAAACAAAATACCCAGCTTTGTAAAAAGGACCATGCTTTAAACACACCTTGAAATGTTCAAAGTAATACTGCATCATTTAAAACAGTGTGCAAATAATGCTTTCAAGAGATACTTCTGAGAGCTAATTAACATACGTTTGTAACACCCAGGAGTCAGATGATAACATTGGTTGGTGGCTGAGGGTGGGTCAAGGTCAGGATGCGGTGGCCTCCCACCTCAAGACATATGAATAGTTGCTTGGTGAGTGGATGCCTGTCTCACACCCAATGGACGTTAGTATTAGAGAACCAAACATTTGGTGTTCCACAAAATGCAGATGTTGTGATGACATTCCAGGCAGCCCATGGTAGCTGTGCAGAAGCGGTGTACCCTCTACCAGGAATGCACCAAACCTGTCATGTGATCCACATGGACACTGCAGTGACTATGGGCGGCGTAAGGCCTCTAAGGTGGGAAGAAAGCTCTGAATGTCAGCTATGCTGGCAGTGGCTTCTGGCAGCCCTGCGTGAAGTGTATGGTGGTGTGCTGTCACACTCCAGCCTCTGGACAGAGAAGTGGCCAGCAGCAGTGGAGTTTTCACACAGGAGCAGGAAGTGGGCAGCAGAGACTGCTCACCACTGCAATGTTGTAAGAGCAGCTACATATGTTGACCCTTAAGGTAGACCACCAAGTGGTCAGCTCATTGAAGCTACCACAGTCCTTCCCATCAGACTGGGCATGGATAGTGGCACCGTGGATAACAGTGTCTGAGTCTCCACAGAAGGTCTTGCTGTACCATAGAAGCTCATAGACTGCCAGATGAGTAGTTTGCAAACTTTCACTGATGGTCATCTACCGACTAAAATATCTCCACTGAAAAATGAGAAATATCTGTTTGGGGCTGGCTCGTGCTTGTTATGCTTCCATACTGGTTATCTTGCCCCAACTCATTACATCGCTGTGGCTGGGCATGGTGAAATTAGGCAATCCAAGTTGTAGCTGTTCCACCATTTTGTTGCATCCATAATTTGTTGCCCCGCTTGCAAAGGGGGTGAGGTAACCAGCTCATGGCGCATTCATAGTACTTGCAGTATCAGTGGACTCATGCTGAAATTTTGCCTGGCTGTTATGGCTTGACCCACTTTCCTCTGTTTCTTACGGTGTGACAGGGGAGGTGTCTGAGTTTTTACTTGGCTACAAAAAAGTAAGTTGTTATGGTTGCAACAACTGCAATATGTGGGAAAGTAAAAATTGAAGATGTAAGCTCCCCCCTGTTGCAGTAACAGTACTTGAAGTATCAGCAACACACGTGGCTCTTAAGGCTTGAGGTGCTTCCTTCTGCTTGCATTGCCAGGGAAGGTGTCTGAATTTATACTTTGCTGCGCCAAATATGTTATTTCAAGGTGCAGTACTCCCCTCTCCTTAAAAAAAATTTCCTCAGATTATAGGTGAGTGATTATCTCCAAAAAATTTTGTGACAAACATACGCAACTCTTGGTTTCTTCCTTATTGTAGTCTAGTTAGCCCAAATTGGTTCATCAGCTGTGCTCTTAATACTAAAGCATTATTTTCTCTGTTCATTCTACTGGACTCATGTTCCTGCAGAACATATTTTCTCTGAGCCATCTGCTAGTACAATCATTTTTCCTTAACACGATTCACAAACACACTGTAATTCACAATTCCACTCACTCCTCCTCACTCATCAGGTAATCTATAATTCTAACTCTTACTCAACTAGCAGTTAACAGGGTTGCAGATCACAAAGATGGCACTCAGAACCACTGCAGCATTAGAAACTGTGACACTTCAGCCAAGCTTGGACAACTGCTCAGGAGTTTTTCACAGAATGTAGAGCTCCACTGTCCATATGCTTCTACAATGGCAAAAAATATTAGTTGCATGTCCAGCCAGGACAATGTAAGTGCATGTACGTGTGTGTGTGTGTGTGTGTGTGTGTGTGTGTGTGTGTGTGTGTGTGTGTACACACAACAGCTTGTCAAATGATTAAAACTAGCAAAGTTTTCATTCTCATTCGTGTGTCTCTCTTGATGACTCAACACTTCAGCTCTTTAGTAAGTGGTCACCCTTGCTCTTAAATTATTTACATTCTGCCAGAACGTTTTTAACCCTACTATAAATACACTGATAAGCCAAAATATTATGACTACCACCCACTGCAACATTAGATGCTGGTAGGACAGTGAAACTACCCCTAGGCTCTCTATAGCTGGACATCCATGACTCTTCACAGAACATAAGGTTCGGAGGCTTGTCTGCTGTATAAAGCAGGGTAGGTGATTGAACCACGGTAAAAACTGCTGTTTTGAAGAGTGCGCCGCAGCGCGTAGTGTAAAGCAGTCGCCCTCCGTTTCTGGTGGTGGCGCCGCTGTGGCAATCGCAGCTTTGGTGTCTCCCTCTGGTGGGAAAGGTTGCCTGTTCACATGCATTTAAGGGGCACTATGAGCTCGCCAGTTGGTCAAATGGTTCAAATGGCTCTGAGCACTATGAGACTTAACTTCTGAGGTCATCAGTCCCCTAGAACTTAGAACTACTTAAACCTAACTAACCTAAGGACATCACACACATCCATGCCCGAGGCAGGATTCGAACCTGCGACTGCAACGGTTGTGCAGTTCCAGACTGCACTCGGCCACTCCAGCTGGTGCCAGTTGGTCAGTCTGGGTGAGTCTGGAGTCAGTCTGGGGTCAGTCTCTCATCCGAATTTGTGAGGCAGTTAGTGTCTGTCTGTCGTCTGGAGTGTTAGTATGTCTTTTGTTCAGATCAATCTTTAAAGCTGGATAAATGAGAGTCCTTCCACTCCGCCAGTAAGAGAACTCAGCGAGTTGTTGCCCTTTGGGGCTTAGTTCCTGCATCTGAGTCTGCACATTAGGCGGCCAGTCTGCTCAAGTTGTTCAGGCAATGGTCATTGGCGGTTGGATCGATCGGTTGGTCGGTCGTGCACTGACACACAAGATGACTTGTCCACCTTGAATGTCGGCGCATGTGAGGTCGCCACGTGAGTCCAGTGGGCCATGCCATATAGTGAGGGGTAGTGGCTTTGCGGTCTACACGAGAGCAACAAGAGTCGATCCATGACATCGGTCTGGCCGGTGTGAGCTGCAATGCCATGAGACAGGAGATCGGCGCGCCTTCCTGCGTCCATTGAAGCGACTGGAAACGGACGGTTTAGGAGAGCGATTTGGGGGTACTACGCCAGGTCTTTTCCAGAAATCGCAGTTTATTAGAAGTTAAGTGGTTGGTGATATGTTGTTTCATTTACTTGTTGAATTCTACTTGTTTTTTTGGTGAGGTCACCAGCCGCTTTGTTTTGGGGTCATCCCACAATTCTTCTCCGTTTGCCCACCTGCGGGAAGGTGGTTATTTATGAATTGGGTGGTCCGTTTTTTTTTTTCCCCCTTGTGGAGTAGGGGCGGGTTAGAGCAACCTGCGGTTCGGGTTGTTCAGTAATCTCCCTATCAATCTGCCTTATGTTAGTAGCTGCCCCTGTCATGTTTGTCGGATTCGATGTGTTAATGAATTTATTACTTGGAGTGTAACGGCCTAACTCCTGAAATACGTTTTGATCTTGCCTATCACTCTGAGAGGCGGTATATGTGTACTGTAGGGCATGTTAACTCGTTTGGCCAACCTTGTATAATTTTATATAAGATTGCATTTCATGGGCTTTTATTTAAACGGTCATATTTGTTCCTTCTGCCTCTGAATAAATTGTAGCTTGATAGTAAGAGGGTGCTTTCTGATTATAATTTTAAATCTGTTCTTTAAAAAAAAGAAAAACTTTTTAGGGATAAAATTCCCATTTGTTAAAAGCAATTTGATTATGATTTCATCGGTTACTCCCTGGCAACTACTTCCACGCTCAGATAGTGTGACTAAATGTGTTAATGTTCTTGGTGAATCGCTAGTAAATAAAATAAATTATTAAGATCATTATTTGAAAAGAAATCCACGGTTCAGTGATGATCTGTGGTATCTCTGCGAAAGAGCACAATGCTGGTGGACACACAGGTGTTTCAGAGCACACTGTTCATTGTACATGGAGCTCCAGAGCAGACCACCCCTACTTGTTCACACATTCACCCAATGACATTGTCAGTTACAACCGCAGTGGGTATGCGACAATTGAGATTCGACCATTGATCACTGGAAACGTGTTGGCACTTCAGGTGAATCACATTTTTGCTGCAATAGGTCAATTGTCATCTCCACAAATGCTGCCATCTATGTGAAAAGCTGCTTGAAATGTGCTGTGTGCTATGTATGCAGGCTGGTGGCGGCAGCATTATGCTATGGGAGACATTCTCATGTGCTTGCATGTGACCTGTGATGGTAATGAAAGATACTAGAGATGGGCAAACTCGTTCATCCTTGGGAACTAGTTCACTGGTGATCGATCCTTTTTGGGAACCGTTCATTTTTATTCGTTCGCCATTCATTTGTGCTTGGTATACGGTTCTTATGAAAAATTGAAAATTAGTAGCATAGATGACTGTAGATGGAAGGCGTCAAGAGGGGCACTTGCATCCGCCCTGGAGTCAGAGATTTTATTCATAACAGAATTCTCACACACATGAAGTAATTTTTGTGATTCTGCAAAACCTCTCATTTAGCCAACTGTAACGTTATGTGGCTGATCGTTGTGAAATAATGTAAGGTGGCGCACGAAAAACTGGCCCCAAGGACAGACTGCTCGCCAATTACGCTGGACTTGTTGACTGCTATGAGCAGAATAGATAAACATGTAATAATTAGAAAGTGAAAAAATAAAAAATAAACTAATGCAAACAACAACTTCGAAACAGTAGATGACAATTGGTAGGTGATAATGAGCAGTCTAGTACTCGGGGCTGATTTTTCGTGTGCCACCCTGTACCACTGAAATAATATTGTAGAAGTTACCATATTATCTTTACAAAGACACTCGACTCATTCAGTTGTAAGTCGGTCTGCCTTCCATAACAATGAACATGCTCTTCTACCTTGGATCAAAAAAAGATGGAAAATGGACACTCGTGTGTGCCGTGCCGACTTCCTTTGCATTTGTAATAACAAAAAATCTTGCCTTTTTAAAAGTATTTCTTCTGCTGTTTAACGAAATAGTGAAGTAAGCTGATATGCCGTTTTGTTGCCTGAAAAGATGTATGTATTACTTACCATGTAATTTTATGTAATTTAGGTAATTATAAAATACATTTTAATTCCAGTCATGGATTTGGAGGGTATCACATACTTCGGTACAGTAAAGCCTTTAATATGTTCCGTTACAATACCCCCCTCGGGTAATATCATTTACAGAATGTTAATGATATTAGCCGACTAGGACAAATGTGTCAAATGGTTAAAATTTGGAAAAGTACTACTTTAATAATTTTTTTGTTTTACTATGCATAATGTGTATGTATACAATGACCGTTACACCGTTTCAAAATGACTTTTTCCTGCAAATATTTTAGTTGTGTTGTTTCAAATGCACTTTGTGTTATGGCTCTCAGTATGACAGCATAATAAAAATATTTAGTAATATATGAAAGTAAAAAAACTGTTAATCTTTGCTCCCAGTGAGCCACATGGAAAATGATCAAAACAGACACAAATATATCACATGCGATTTTAAGATATATAAAAAATATATGTAAATTATTTCAAAGTCAGTTCTCATTGAGTCACAGATTAATCAAGATAATAGAAGGAACATAAATATATTACATAGATGGACAGGTCATATGTCCATAGGAAAATATTGCAACTGTCTGTTCTTTTTGAGCCACATAAAAGAAATGAAAACGAAGAACAGAATTATAAGTATGGACATGATATATAAACACAAACACTAGTGGTCACATGTATGAGTATAATATGCATTTGCAAAAAAAAGAAGAGTTTTTTAAACATTGTCTCCCACTGAGACACAGTCAAGACAGTACAAGAACATATGAATACCAAAATTGGACACTTAAATTGGTCACAACATAACACAAACATCAAACTTGGTGAACATCTGATTAGCTGTAGAAAATTGTACACAAATCTTATGCCTAAGAAAAGAATAGTAACAAAATGATGGGTCTTGCACAACAATTTTTTTACATTGTCTTTTATTTGGTGCAAGTATGTCCCATATTCAACAATACAAAAGGAAAGTAATAAATGTTTGTCACCTTCTTGCCCGTTGCAAGTAAAGAAGATGTCTCAAAATTTAATATTCAATAGTAACAATAAAAATATAAAAACATTCTCTCAGAGATCTGGAACTTTTCCAGGGTCTGTAGGATGAGTGGTAGTTGCTATTTGACACACCCAGTAAAATCTTTGCTGATAACATGCTTTATGGAAAATGGGTAAGTAACTGTATTCAAACAGGGAAATGTGCTTAATCCTGTTTATATGGTTTCAATTCAGTGATGTTTCTTAATCCAAATAACCTTCTTGATCTGGGAAAGATAAGTCTATACGCATTAGGATGTGGGCTTTCTTTTATTTCAAATGGACAAATGTCAATGTTTACTTTAACATATGGACAACCTAGCTCAACATCTTTGTCTATTTCAGTATTTTCAAACAATAGATCATTTTCAATTTCTTTAGTTCCTAAGTCTAATGTCTCTTTCCTACATTTAGACACATCCCTCTCTGTTTGCAAAGCATTGACATTTAAACATAAACCTTTGTTTTCATCTGTTCCTTTTAACACTGTGTTGTCACTTAACAACCTACTGTTTTCACCCCCTTTTTTATAAAGTCCACTACGGATTCTTGTCCACCATGTAGGATACAAGGTTGCACTTACCTTTGCTAATTCTTTCCAAAAGGCATCTTTGTTTATACAGTTTCCATAGTTGTTCCACAAAACTTCTAAAAACTTTTCCCCTTTTTCTTGAAAACACACATTTACATTCCATGCCTTTATATTTTCTTTAATATTATTATTATTACCATTCTCATAGATTAGTGTTTCATAGTTCCCAATAGGCAATAGCTTGTCCTCAGATACACATTCCCTAGTCTGCATTTCACTTAAATTAACCTCATTATTACCCATGTTTGTCACATCACTTACCTTTACCACATAATCACTTTTCAACTCTACAAATACTTTTATTTCTTCCTCCACACTATCATCAATAACATCACTTGATTTAGGATCATTATTTAAATGTCCCTCTATTACTTCTTCCTCCTCCTCCACAACCACCCCATCTTCAGTTTCCCCCCTATGTATCTGAATCTCAGCAATTGAGTCTTTGGCTCCATTAAACACTTTGTCATCCCCCTTCTTATTAAATAAACCCCCCAAAATAGATTCTATTTGTGGTGTGTCTGACTTGTTATTAACACCAGTATCTTTTTCAGCCCAACTATGGAACTCTGCAATACCTTCAACTTCTGCACTTTCACAAACTACCTGTGCTTGAACACTGTTTTTATTAACTGTATCACTTTTACTCATAGTATCCCAAAACCTTTTATTAAATTCTAATTTATTCATTCTAACAACATCAGTATTTTCATGGTACTTACTCTTTACATTGTATCTTCTCCTTTTCCAGTTTCGGTTATGTGTTGTCCTGTCATAATATTGTCTAGCCCCAAAACTACGGACATCTAGTGGGACTGTCCACCGTTTCCCAGCTGGTTCCCTTGGTCTGTCCATTTGTAGTTGTCGTTTTGTTCACTAGTTTCAGCAAACCCCCTTCTATCTTGTTCTCTTCCCCAATACCTATTTCTATCATTCCTGTTATCTCTCCACCATCCTCCCTCCTGTGTATTGTTTCTGAAATCATTTTCATATCTCCTATCTCCCCTATTTGGAGCATTATTTCCAGAATTTTCAAAGTCTCTCCTCCCATAATAATCTCTATTTACATTCCTGTTCCACCCCCCATACTGGTTGTTGCCAGAGCCAAAACTTTGGTTATTTTCTCTTTCCAAGGCCCTATCTAATCTATCTACAAATTTCAGGAACTCTTCCATTGAATCGTCTGGTCCATGGACCAATTCCCACTGCAGTCTCTCTGGTAACCTTCTTTTTAAAACATCAATTTGTGTCATAATATCAAAAGAGTTATTCAAGTGAGCAAGCTTTTTCAATTGATCTCTGCAAAGTTTTTGCATTCCCCCCTACTTTCCCTCTATACACTGGTCCATTTAGAAATTCTGAATTTAATCTGGCTTGTATGGATTGTGACCAAAATTTGCAAATAAACTTAGCTTCAAACTCTTCAAAAGTATTCCAAGAATCATTATTCTCATTTGCCCAGGATAGGGCCTCCCCTTTTAGAAACCGTTTTACTAACTTAATTTTTATGTTATCTGACATTCCTACAACAAACATATCCTTACATTGGTGAATAAAGTCAATAGGGTGCAGATTTTCACCAGGAAAGCATTTCACTTGGATGTGCCCATACATTGTATTTTGATTGTAAATCGTTTGTTTGGACATCAATGCGTCCTCCAATTGTGTATATTTTCTACTTTTGTATCTACATTAGTGGTATACAGGTTGTATTCTTGTTTAAGGTTTTCTGATGTTTTGTCTATTTTCTGATCTAATCTTTCAACTTCAGTATCTACTCTGTTGTAGATGACAGCAATGCTGTCTGTGTTAGCTTGTATGTTTTCATTTAAACTTTCAACTTTAACTTGAAATTCTTTTCTGAAGTGTATCAACTGTTCTCTAGTGTTCTTACTGAGGGTAGTTTTAATTTCCTCACACTTCTCATTGAGATGAGTACTTAATAGATCAAAATCCAAACTTAACTTATCCAGTCTATCTGTGTTTTCTTTAAGTTTCAAACTTACTTGTTCACTTGATTGTTTAAAATCCAAACGTACTTGTTCACTTGATTGTTTAAAATCCAAACTTACTTGTTCACTTGATTGTTTAAGTTGCGAGCTTATTTGAGTTGCAAACCCTGCTAGCCACTCTGTTAAGTTTAATTGTTCACCATCCCCTGGTTCAATTTTTACATTTCCTACGATCTCATCACTCTCAGGTAGAGACATGTTAACTATTAATTATTTTAAATGACAACAACAAAATACCTTGCTTTATGTAGCTATGCTATGATGTTGTGATTGGTGTTCTTGTTGGCTTTCTTCACTTCTATTCGGTTTTATCGAAGCTGAAGTCTTGATTGATGAATTCCATTGACATAATCCAGATGTTAATCTTCCGAGCGGTGTGATGATAGTTTTCCGTAGTCGCACAAACACACTTTATTTATTTATTTATTTATTTTTGACATATTTTCACTGTTGCCACACTGCACAAATAAACTTTTTTGGAATGCTAAGCACTTACGAAATTTATCGCTGCACTATTATCATCGATGCACTTAAAGATCCCGGACAAGCCCCCACTTTTGTAATGGTCGCCTAGTCGTAGATATAGCTAATTGCTATAATCGCACTATTTCACTCCCATTTACGGAGCTTGTTAGCACTTGATGTTAGGTTGGCGCCATTAAAATGCATTGTGTTGTGGTAATCGCTGCTACTTGCTGGATCGCTGCTGTGTCTCGATGCTGATGCTGGCTCTAAATCTGGTTGTCTAGGGTTAAAAACATGAGGTCCCGTGTTTTTTATGTGCTTTTGATGATAAAGAACGAGCGAAACCAACAAATATGTAAACTTCAAATATTTAATACGCTGGTGGCCATCTTAATTCCACTGTCCGCCAAAGGCCATGACTCAACACAAAGTAGTATTTCCTTTACATGTTCTTTGCATTGTTTATCCACCTCAAACGATAACACACAAACACACTTTACCAAAGTGACATTCCGACTGCCTCCCGACCGTTCTTGCTGCTTGTATTTATAACATTGTCAAAGAACTACTAAAAAGAGATATAGTTTACAAGTCACATGTACATCTGTTATCATAATTTGTGCAGAAAAGTAATTAATTTGCATTGAGTGACATAATTTAACATGTTATTAAAATGACAGACAGATTTGTTGACTTGACAGAATAATTCTTTGTTACAAAAAGGCCGTTTTTTAGAAGTTTGTCAATTGACTTCTCTAATTTGCATAAATAAGTAAATAACATGAATTATTAAGAATTACATTGGTTTTCGTCTAAAATAGGATTGATTACGTGAATACTGAGTGAAAACGCTCCTAGTGAACAAATAGGTTTCACTGGGTGATTTTTATTTAAGGAGATCCAAAATACCTAAGTTGGCCACTATTTTTCGTACTTCATATTAATTATTTAAGATGAACTTAGTGTTTTTACATGATGACATTTGCTGTATCAGTGATCAAGTGATATAAACTTTTGTGTGGGTCAGTTATTCAGTATAATTTAATGGGTTGACTGTTTATGGAGACATATTATGCAATCATTGTTAACATACACAATAACTTTTCTATAATCATAAATACTCGTTAAACTAGTTGAATTTGGAGGGTATCGCATACTTCGGTACAGTAAAGCCTTTAATATGTTCCGTTACACTACCTTATGGCTTTTATCGTAATTTGAACAGGCTCTACTGACCAGCACCATGCTCTCAACTCAATCAATTACCATTGGATATTCTTTCGCCCACAATGTGCTTCAAATGTGTTAACGTAACGTAACTTTTCTTCAATACCCATCAGTTTCCACTCTGAGGTCACCTTGTAATTTGCAAAAGGAAGACTGGATGCAATCTCCCAAATATCTTAATCGTGAATGATGGGCAGTTACAGTTTAATGTACCATCAACATCAAGTTCACAAGAAAAGATCCACAAATCCAGACTGGTTCGAACAAGAACAGAGTCAGCAAGCAGATCATAGCCTTACGTCAGAACTATTTCAGCATCAATCTGCAGTGATTCATTGTGGAATCAGAGAAATTGGATGGCTGTGAGGTTGCCTCTTAAGCACTGATGCAATCGATTTCTTTGATCGGCTAAATCAGAGATCAACAGTAGTCCCTTGAACAAAGCTAAAGCGAGCAGCTTTCCTAGTGACCTAGATGATTAGCTACCACATCACTGACAGTGAGCAGTGGTGCACCTTTTCTGGCACACCAGCTCTTTGGCAAAAGGCGGGAGGAGGGGGGGGGGGGGGGGGGGGGGGGGGGGGAAGAATTGTCTTCCTTTCAATATGTGTCACTCCTTAATTGGTCATTTGTTGATTAGTAAGAATTTATGGCTATTGTGATTTCATTGTATTTTCTATTGTTCTCAGGTTTCTGCTGTTTGACATGGTCTCAAGGGGGTGTCCCGGAATTGGTTATCTCAAGGAGGAGTTCTTGCAGTATGAATTGAGGATTCGTGAACAACCTGTAATGGGCAGCATTTCGGAGTTGGCAGCTAGGTTGCGCGTGGCCTTGGATCTACTGATATCCTTCACTGCGGGTATGACTGGCGAGGCAGGTGACGCCTTGCAATTTATTTTGAGAGCCGTTCATGAGATAGACCAGAACCTTGCCTTTTTAGAGGATAACCAGCCGACACATAGGCAAATATCCCGTATACAGGCCCAGTTAGTTCATTAGGGGAACCGCTTAAGCGATTTTGATTGCATGGAAGTCAAAGAAGCTGAGAGCCGGGAAATAAAACAGGTTACGAGTCGTGTGCGGGATTTGCAAACTAGAACTGCGGCCTTAAGTTTAAATATGGAAGGCTCTAGGTCGGAACAAGGGGACATTGGTAGGCGCCCAGCAGCACTCAGGTTTGTGACGTAAAAAATCACGGTCAGGTAGCCTTCGACAGGTTTGCTAAACTGCCCAATCCCATTATGTGTTTATTTACTGGATTGTCGGAATTATCTGTCGATAATTTGAGTCAGGTTCAAGAGCTTTTGTGGTTATTAGCCAAGTTGGAGGTTCAGGTTGATACCTTGCGTGTCCCGTAATTCTCTCCTTATTGTATCCCTTAACTAATGGAGTGTTAAATGTATTATTTTCAGAAGTTTTGATGCGTCAGCAGTCTATTAAATATCTGAGGACTTTAATTATAGCTAGGAAATTGTCAGCACGAGTGCGAATCGAACTTGAGCGCAAGTTTCTCTGGCAAGTGCAGGGCTCTGCCGCAACATTAGAACAATATGAGGAGAAAGTCCGTAACGCAATGTTGGCTCTGGATATGTCTATGGCTGAGTCCGATGTCATATCTAACATTGTTGAGGCGATGCGCCCTGATGACCGGTCACGGCTAGTTTTTGGTAGCAGGTCGGCTAGCTTTTCGGAGCTGGACCAAGTATTGGAGTCAATCCAGGCCCTCGCGTTTGCTGATTCCCAGCGTAGTACTAATTATAGCACAGGGACAGTATCTTTAGTTCCAGGGAATAGCAAATTATGCACTGGGGCTGTTGTGCAGGCTAGGAAGCATTGTTTTCGCTGTGGCGACACTGATCACTTAGTGCGCAATTGTCCTATTCCTAAGAGATCGCAGGCAAACATCTGATGCCATAGGAAGAGAGGGGGTAGGAATCGAAGTTACCCTTCTGATGTGAACATATCTGCGCTCCAGGTAGGCCCCCTCTCCCCTACGATTGTACTCGCGTGGGAACAGAGCCCCTTTGTGGACTGCTTGATTCCGGAAGTTCGGTTTCCTTGATTGACCATAAATGGTATTTGGAATTTCGTCGATTGTATAGGTTATCTGTTGCGAAGCCTACCTGGCAGAATTGTCGCGCTGCGAATGGGGAAGAATTGCCCGTGGTGGAGGAAGTGCAGGGTAGCCTATCAATCAGTGGTTTTAGGTGGCCAGTTACCTTGTTGGCAGTTAAGCACACTGGATTGGTATTAGACTACGCTAATCGCACATTAAGCTTTAAGTTCAGGCCGGGAGAAAAGATAGCGCTGTGTGCATGTGATCGTTCTAACTTGGTTAGTATGGTCAGCAATAAAGCCAACAGGTTTGAGGTTAGTCACCTTCCTGATGATCGCGCGGTTCGGTTAATAGAATTGTTAGATGAGTTACCTGACGTGCTTTCTGAGAAACTTGGCGTAACTGGCCTTATTGAATGTCACATTCATTTGTATGATGGCCTACCGGTGCGGCAGTCGCCTTATAGACTTTCCCTTCCAAAAATGAGAGTCCTAAAGCAAAAACTGGACACTATGTTGCAAAATGGCGTTACCAGACCGTCAAACTAATCTTACGCTTCACCAATATTTATTGTTCCTAAAGCCGGTGGTAAATATCATAGACCTGTAGTTGATTACCGGTTACTGAATAAGAAGGTTGTGTTGGAATCCGTTCCCTTACCCGATATTCATAATTGTTTTATGTGGTTTTCCAGGGCAAGATGGTTCACTGTTCTTGATCTTGATCACGCTTATCATTAGATTGCCCTTCGTGAGGAATCAAAACATGTTACCGCATTCTTCACGGACTGGAATCTCTTTGAATTTAACAGAGTTCGGTTTGGTTTGGTTACTTGGGGCCCCAGTATTGTCGCGCTTGTTGGACTGTGTTTTGGGAGATTTAAAACTTAAGTATGTATACAATTATCTGGATGATGATGTGGTGTATAGCCGAACCTTCGATGAACATCTTACCCATCTTGAGCAGGTGTCGCATAGATTTCGTTCCGCTGGATTGACCGTTAAGCCAGCCAAGATTACTCTTGCTAGACACCAAGTTTCCTTTTTAGGCCATCTTGTCTCAAGGGACAGAGTCAGAATTGATAAAGTGGGATTAAGAAATTTCCGCCCCCACGGACAAAGAAGCAGGTCGCGCGTTTTTTTGGCATGGCGAATTATTTCCCTAGGTTCATCCCTAATTTCGCACAGTTGACTGCCCCTCTAATGACTTGCGAAAGAACGGCCGAGAGTTTACCTGGGGAGACAGCCAACAAAGTGCTTTCAAGGCGATTAAGACCGCCATTGCGATCCCTCCCGTTTTGGTAGTTCCTGATTTCCAAAAACGTTTTGTAGTCCAAACCGATGCTTCCAATGCTGGGATAGCAGCCGTTCTTCTTCACGAAGATCAGGGCGTGAAGCGCCCTCTTGCCTTTGCTTCAAGGAAGCTCACCGACCGCCTCAGAGTTAAATTATTCTGTTTATGAGTGTGAGTCTCTGCAGTGCTCTTCGCCTTGGAGAAATTTCGATTTTATTTAGAACATAGGGAGTTCGACCTTGAAACTGACAATGAAGCACTGAGTTGGGTCCTAGCTCGATCTTGAAAGACCGGAAGGATTGCTAGGTGGATGATCCGTATTTCCGCCTTTCCTTTTAAGGTGCGTCATATTAAAGGCTCCGACAATCAGGTAGCTGACGCCCTAAGTAGAATGTTTAGTGAAGACTTTGAATCTCAACCAAGGGGAGAACATGACTCGTGTAGTCATGTGGTGAATAATGTCCTCACAGAGATCCCTCTATTATTCATTGACCTTAAAACCAAGCAGAATGAGGATCTGTATTTGGGTCCGATCAATCGGATAGTCACTGCTAGCGAAGGCCTGCCCAGTTACTCCTTAAGGAATGGGGTACTCTGTAAAGAGGTTGGTAAGCCTGGAGATGTTAGGGTTTGCTTACCACTTGATTTAGTTTCACCTCTCTTTCAGTATGTCCATAATTCTGTACTAGGAGGGCATCTCGGCCTCTATAAAACTTCGGCCAAGGTGGGGGCCCATGTGACGGGGCTTTCTCTGTACCGCGATGTGCGGCGGCTCATCATCCAGTGTGACAACTGTAGAAGGAGTAAGGCCAGTTCTCATGCCCCTTTGCGTCTACTTCAATCTCAAAGACAGCAGTGACTGATGGATAAGATGTTTATCGACTTTGTAGGACTTTTGCCTAGGACTAAGGCAGGGTACCATTATATCTTCATCGCTGTAGATGACTTTTCGCATTTTGCGTGGTTGCACTGCGAGTATAGCCATACATCATCTGACTCATATTTTTTCACGGTTTGGACCCCTGAAACAACTTGTTAGCGATAATGCACCTGCCTTTGTATCAAGAGAGTTTAAACATTTTTGCTTCCGTAGTGGAATGAGGCATATTACGACTACCCCTTTCTTCCCATGGTTAAATTCCACATTCAACACGGCCCAGCATGAAACTTCTAAGGCAGTTCCCGTTGAGTTAATGTTCCCATATCCGGTCAATTTGTCTCTCTCCAATCTTTGGCAGCTCAATGACTTGTTGCCATTTTCCATTAATCCGGATACCCTTAGGGAAAATTGGCAGTGTGCTCGAAACAACATGGAGTTAGCCTGTTGGCAAGTCGAACTTTATAACCAGGGCAGAAGCGTTTTTCAGCTAAAACTGGGGGATAAGGTGTTTATTAAGAACATCGCTGGTCGTAATGCTCGTGGTATGGGAACTCGTAAATTTGTACAGTGTTACTTGGGACCGTATGTCGTCTCCAGGGTCTTACATCATGTTAATTTGTTAGTTAAGGAGCTTGCAATGGGCAAGGTGTACAGAGTGCACCTTAGTCAAATCAAGCCTGTTAGATAAGTCTCCTTCCCTTCTTTCAGTTGTAGTAAGACAAAAAGGTGGGCTGGTCAGGTTTCAGCAGGGAAGGTTAAGCTGTGGTGTGCCTTTTCTGGCACACAAGCTCTTTGGTACAACTCTATCAATTACCTGGCTGTACTAGGATCTTTGACATTGTTGTAATCTCGAGGGTGTTTCACGCTCGCTGAGGTCGGTTGGACTCACTACGAGGCGCAAGGACGTGCTTGAATGGACAAAAGAGGAAAACACGCGTACTCGGCCAGCAGTGGCACGGCGGGTCAACATCGTAAGCCGGTTGCGAGTTTGTGGTGGACCTGCCTGATGTCAACTCTGGCACTGTTCATCAGATTGCTTTGGTGCCCGTTTTCTTGGAGAGAACCATCCCTGAAGACCATCTCGAACAACACTCTCCATGGAAGATGTAAAGTGATTTTGGTGCCTTCGTTTTGTTGCACGATTTGCGTTGCTGTGAGTGACATTGGCAGCATTCAAGCTGCCAGATGTTTACACCTAAGCCAACAGCTAATTGGAATGCAGTACATTGTGACATGAGAGCATAGCCTCTAGCCTCCAAAATACAATCTCTTATTTTAGGGACATATCTAAGAGACTCAGATACCAACATTTTATTTCAATTTTGAGTCAATTTTTTATATGTGAATATGTACCTATCTTTACAGTGTTAATCACATTAACATCCAATTACATTTTTACGGTGGATGACAATACCAATACACATGTGCAAATTGTAAAGCATAACATTATGTATAAATAAGCCACCTAGTTTATAGAGGGATACCACCACCTAAAACAATTTCAGTGAATAATATGAACCTGGCATGTGATGATTTTATTTATTCACAAAGTGGGGCAGAGTTTACACAGATGTTCTTAATATAACGGAACATTGTTCAACACTTTTCCCATTAGTGAATCACTACCCATAATATAAATTGTCATTGCTAAAGCCGTTTGTATGTTGTACATGTTAACCTAACTACACTACAATGCGTAGTCCTGTGTTCACAGGCATTTGAAGAACATGTCAATCATTTCTTGTTTCTTCTGTCCGAATTCTAATATTGTATAGTCGATCTTCGTTAATTCATTCAGCACTACTTCATGAACTTCAATGCTTAATACATAATGTTTAATTGTGTCCATGTCTTCTGTTGCTTTCAACACTGTAGGAACTGGCAAAGAATCTGTTTCACCCTTGTCTTTACTTTCTTGTTCCTCTGACATCTGCCCCACGAACACTTCATCAGTTATCATGGACTGTCAAACAGTAACACCTTCATCACACTCAACATAAGCATTGAAGCTAAGGCAAGCAGTATTTTTATCTTGCTCTATTATTCGCTGTCATTACTCAGTTGCAATTCCATTGTTTTCTGACATGATGTTTTCTTCTGCAATTTCATTATTTTCTTATGTGATCTCTCTCTCGTAAGTGCCAGTATCCAATAAAAGCCGGTCTTCTGAAAACAATTTGATACTGTGCTTTCCTGCACGGAATCCCACACACATCTTACAAAATATATAGCATCAAAGAATGTCACTTTTCTTGTTGTACCGTGAAGACAGTCCAGCACCTTATATACAAGAATTTGTCTATATTTTTGTTTCATACATTTTATAATGAGTAAGTGAAGTGGCTGAAGATGGCTTGTACAATTTACAGGAAAAAACATTGATTTATATTACGAATATATGACATGTCCTGACGATGTGCTGCACAATGGGCAATAATGAGGATGATTTTCCGGTTTCCGACACCCAACATCGTATCCCAAGCACGCAAATATTCTTCAAATATACTTCCCGTTACACATGCTTTTGTATTAGATGTATATCTGCATAGGAATATCAGCACATTTTTCGAACATCATGAACTTTTTGCCTTAACAAGTACTGGTGGCATCAACTTTTCTGTTTCACTTTCATTGCAACATAACTGAATGTTCTGCTGTCACTTTTCTCCTCTGAACTCGAGGGTTTTGTCAGGCAGGTGGAAAAAATAGGCCCGTTTCATCAGCATTAAAAATATCATTGAGACTACCCCTCAATGATAGATGGAAGAGTATGTTTCAATGACTCAACAGTTTCAATATCACGTTTCCAGCCTCACCTGGAACACATTTACACACTAAACTGTGTTGGCTCTTAAAACTTTTGAGCCAACCATTGGATGCTTTGAAATTTTCGAGTCCCAACTTTTGTGCCGAATATGTATCTGCAGCAACAAACCACAACACCATTAACAGTAATGTTTGCTACATAAGCTTGCTTAAACAATGTCAGTAGGACACTTTCCAGTTCTGGAAACTAACCATCACACACGTTCTTTTGCTGTTTCCTCCTTTCAGACACACAGCTTCAATTACTTTTTGCTTGTTCTCTATCATGTTTACTGGCGATGGAGGAATGTTCAGTTTTCATGCATTTTCAACAAGGTTAATGTGTGGATTTTTGTCCACTTCCTGTACAATATTCCACTTTTCTTCATTACTGAACTGCTTCACTACCTTCTTATCCATGACATAGCAGTACACTTTTTGACACACACACACACACACACACACACACACACACACACACACACACACACACACAACAACAACAACAACAACAACCAAGCAAAGAAAGATCAGTGACTGAGTTACATGTGGTTTATCCTTTGTTTGGCTGCTACAACATTGCTCCTGCAATTGTCGATAGGTTGCAAGTCATCAGAGCTACTGCCAACCTATACAGACTACTGTACAGTAGTGTACTATACCGTATTTCAGTGTGTCAAAGTCAAACTGGTCATTTCTACCACAGCTTATGATGTGCACATTTGCCGGCACTGAGAAATACCGCCAAATTTCAAAGCGCTAAGTGGGAAGAGAGAAAATATAAACGAGTTGTGTTAAATGCATTAAATGCAACTGGGATTGGAACTTTCAAAAATGGATATATTATGCAGAAAAATATGGTAAAGATACTACCAAGATTCCACTGTACATGTAGCATCAGCCATCTATCAACTAAATTTCCTGCTTAACATATTCTGAATCTTTTCAAAAACTTTTTCAGCATTTGTATCTCAGATTTTAAAAATTACATAGATGTAGATTTCATGTAGTATATTTACAAATATTTATCATACAGAACAAATACTTTATACATTACTAAAAAGAAAAGCTATCAGTCTTATTTAGGTTCCACACATAGGCAATGTAAATGTCCAAACCATGTATTATTCAAAAAACACAGAAACCAGTGAAGACAGATATTTGTCTCTTCATTTAAGCCTTTTCCATTTGGTACATCTTACTTAATTGCATAATGTACAGTGTGTACAGTTTACAGACTAATCCAGGGTGTAGACATTTAAGAAATGAAAATTGCTATCACAAACCATAACATGATATTAATCTTATTTAATTAAGAAAAGAAATAAAAATCATTATTTTTTCTTTGTTTGTATTCTCTTTGCATAAGAGAAAATGCCAGATTTAATGTATCCAGACATTCACTAGAATGACAAAAAGTAATATTACTGATGTATGACAAAATGCAATATTACTGCTGACCTATTCCTGTAATTTCTGGATGCACCAATGCTTTATAACTATCTGGCAGGATATAGTGACAAGGAACCCAATCGCAAGTAACAGGCACGGGCCTCATTATAGTGATTAGAATATTAAATAGCTTCAAAAGAAACCCGCTGCAGAATACGTGGTGAAATGATTAACAGCATACATAATAAACAGTACGAGATTGGATGCAGTTGTAATTTACAAAATGGATTTCCATTAAGGAGGAAGTAATAATAACTTACATGCACAGAGAGATTAAAAAAATCTAGTTATTTTTGTTTTTTTCTACACATCTTTAAATCATATAAGCAAATTTCAGTTTGAAAATGTATCACTCAACAATACAAAATGTCATGTTAGTGAATACATGACACAGTTGCTATAGATACTTTTATGTACAGTGACACGTAAACTTATTTACAAAAAAATAAATAACTAGTAAAAACTCCTTTCCTAATTCTTATTTTCTGTTTCTTTAGCACCAATCTTCTTTTCGAATTCTTCAAATTCTTTCTTTGTCATTATCTCAATCTCATCTTCCACCTGCTCAACACCAAGAACCTAGAAATATTGTAAGGTTTTATCATTTTTTCACAAATTTTATGTTATACTAAACATAAGAAGTGAAAAAAGAAAATGAAGTCAAAGGAGGAGCTAGACATTTTCCTAACCTCAAACCTATTTAAGATCATGTCTTGAACAATTTGTAACATTTAAGTCACAAAATCCCATCCATCCCTGACTTTTACAGACATAATTATTCAATCTCATTATTACATACATGTAAAAGAACTAAAAAAATGTAAAAAATATGAAGTAAAAATATCTATATTCAAAAAGTTGTTTCCTGTACACATGGAACAGAAATCATAAATAGTTTGTCAGCTTCTTTATACTCACGTCAGTCATGAACATATTTATTGAAAATATACTGCTATATTATTAGCAACAAAAACTACTGTGCACAGTATTAGTGCTATGTTTTCCAAACAAATCAAAATATAAGCACTGTTGCATGTGCAGAGCTATTGCACAAGTAGCCATGGGTGTTAAAGTGTGAAATGTTATTTTGATGGTTCATTTTTTTTTAGATAGAACTGTACAGAACAATTTGCAGTACAAACAATATAAAGATCGTTGGATTTATCACATATCATTGTATCATAGATAAGTGTACACTGAATAAGGATAAGACAGTAGTAATGAACTCAGTGTAAAATTATAATGAGCTACAGAAAAAGTGAAACTGTGACAAATTTCTGAGCTATTTATGGCAAATTTCAGTTATTTACAGTGCAATAATTTTTATGCCAATCTCGGTGTTACTTTTTTCACCAAATTAGGTACTACTTTTTCTGCCAACTTTGGCATTATTTGCTGATGATTTTTTTCTTCAAGTATTTTTTATTTTCCCTTATTTTTATTGTTTTGCAATGTTGAAAATAAAAACATAACAATCAATTACAACTGCTGACATCACATTCATTTCCATAACTGGAAAAAAATTTAAACTTATTAAATATTACCAATTAAAGGACAAACAAGTACACAAAGAAACGCTGTTGAAAATTTTTCAAAATAAAGCAATGTCATAACTCTGAAGTTTTTTTTTCTACAGTATTACACTGCTGATCTGGGTCAATACTTCATAATAGTGTAAAAACAACTACATGGAAGCCAAACCTTCTTTAGCACAATGCCATACATTTGACAAAGTCCATATTTTTTGGTTGGATGCAAAGTTGCTTTCAGCTAAATCCTAAAGGCAGTTGCATCCCTTCTGAATATTTACAATGCAGAGACCTGACACTCCAAGTATACATAAGTAATAGGTTCTCTGCCACCTCATCATTAACAGGATGCTGTAGATCATCATCCTAGGGTTGAAACAAGAATCTAGGCCCTAGGACTGTGAACACAAAGTCGCACACATCTGTGCCCATAAAAGTTCAGTCTAATTTGGAGATATGATCTAGTGTACCTCAATGTTCCTTCATCTCTGTTTATTATATTTATCTCTTCATATTTTTCATCAAAACCTTACTGGCCTCATATCGAAGATTCATTTCCCACAATAATGAACCCATCTTCAAGTTGTTTTAATTTGGAATAGAAGAAGAAGTTCTAGCTTCCAACATCACAGTTCCCAACAAATTCGAACAAAAGTTAAGTATTCTGGTGAAATCTTTAATGTGGTTCATCAGTTGAACTGCATATTTTTCTAGTGTGGAGGTTCAAAAACAAAAACCGCCAAGATGTACAAACAGTTGAGTGAAGATGGCATCTGCTCTGTTCGCTTCTCTCAGCCAGCACATTAAGTTATGGAAACGACAAACCAACAAAAATTTTTATATCAATATTTACTCAATATTATTTTCACTATTTTCTGGCGCGAAGTTTATGGTGACAGTCAGATGAGTGGCCTACCTAACCAAACAAGTGTCAAACTGATTTACATGCCTGAATAGCTGAAGTGTGGTATTTGGTGGTTTTTGTCCATATACTTGCATAGTACAAAAAAAGCAGTTTAATCAATGCACTGCATTGAAGATATCACTGAATTCATGACTTTTTGATATCATTTGTTGCGCAAAAATGTCAAGAAAGGCGATATTATGGATGTAATGTATCAGAACGAAGTTCAAGTGCAATAGGTTATTTTTGACTCGCATCACTATCTAGAGCTTCAGTTGTCTTTTATCAGACTGTGATTCAGATTCCCCATCAAACTGCAGTATCAATAAAAAGTCTGAGATACTGTGGCTTCCAAGTAGATACTGTGCATCGTAGCTTCACAGACAGTGCAAGCCAAAAGCACAGCAGGTGTGCCCTCTGGTGGAGATCCCCACTTAAATATTATGCACTTGCCATCAGACACTGTCACTTGTCAGTATCACTTGAAGCCTTCAAGCAGCACCATTTGATATGACTGTTGTGGGAGTTATAGTTTCTCTTTCAGTGCACACACACACACACACACACACACACACACACACACACAGCTATGTGGAGGATGTGTGTTTCATTCTCAGTACTGCCACAGATTTTTTTCTTAGTGGAAGGACTGGAATGGGGTCCATGCTGCATTGTGTTGGCATCTGAGGAGCTACTTTCTTAGTGGAAGGACTGGAATGGGGTCCATGCTGCATTGTGTTGGCATCTGAGGAGCTACTTGAATGAGAAGCAGCAGCAGTAAGATCTGCTAAACTGACAATGGCTCAGAGAGAAATGTGTTGATCCAACGTCCCTCTATATTGCACACAGACAATGCCGCTGACTGGAGATGACACGGCAGTCAGTCATTCATACATATTAGTGGGAAATGTAATAAAGTGGAATGGATTATGGCAGAAATGTTTCATATAAGATGGCTGCTTTGAAAACAATAGATACAACACCATATTTGATTAACTTTTCTTGGCTGAAGATTAATTGGTTGCCCGTTTTGTGAACATAATTAATCTTGTAAATTTCTATGCTGTTTATTTACTATACTATTCAGCAGAAGTTGGATATCACTCAGAACACAGAGATGCAGTGAACGGAGGAACCAACAGCATTTCCAAATGTCCAGTAATGATTAAGTTCACGTACTGAATGGCTCGCTAGAAACAGAATCCACAACAAAGCGAAAGGTATGCACAAAAGACCTGTACAGAGTGAACACTGAAAGGGAGGAAACCGTTCCACAATCAACAGTCAAACACTAAATCAAATGGTGCAGTATGAAGGCTTCAAGTGATAAATGGCAAATATCAGTATGTGATTCAGAATGCATACTTAACAACTGAAACACATTCAGTATAATTCCTGTCCTAAGCAACTAAATCTTTTGAAAAGGGAGGGGGGGGGGGGGCAGAGGCGGAACAGAAGGAATTGAAAGTAGCAGCAAAAAATTATAGCGAATTGTTAGTAGTTTTCAGTTCATGGCTTTTAAGCTTGCATTCATATATGCTGGGTGTATAAACTCACCTCTGGTATGTAGAACTGTAACATATTCTGAACACCATTTCGCAAAGTAACAGAGGAACTCGGACAACCAGTGCATGATCCTTGCATCTTCAGCTTCACAATTCCATCCTCAAATCCCTGCAACAAAATAAATGAAACTTAACTAGATTCTTAAAGAGCACGAAACATAGTACCTGATGCTTGCACATGAGATACAAATACTCTATGCATCAGCCATGCTACAGAGGGCTTTATTAATATTAGCTGTATTAGGAAATGCATCTCCAGATAGTACATAGGCCTACAGGGAAACAAATATTTGTTTAAGTGAATTAAATATATCTGCACTTCATCATTACAACATATTGCTATTACAATACAGCTTCATCATATTTCAATCATTTGTCAATAATGACTGATGTCTGACATTTATTTTGTAGGATTGATTCCCACTGAAACAAATATTGATGTAGCAAGTCCAATGAGATTTTTCAAACTAATACTTCTATACAATATGAGCAGCTGCAGTACTCACAGACTACCAATGAAATCACTGTTAAGTGAAAGGTATTTTGCTCTCTGTACAGAAATATATTAACTGGTCTCCCATCCCCGTGTGTAACAGACAATCTTACTGAGTGCCTTAAAAAGAGATCTTAGTCCTTGAAAATCTATAGGTTATTTGTTAACTGGCAGGATATAAATCTTTTATTCTGGTAAGGGATGAGATCAGAAATAATTGGCAGTATCTGCCACAACAACCGGAATACAATAGTATCAATTTTCTGCTCTGCTTCTTTGTACAGGAGTTTTATCTTATGGCAAACGATCACTATTTACATCAGTGATATTCATATCATCAGATACATAAGATAAATCGTTAGTAAATTGTAGGACCTGGTACTCACAATGAAGTTGACACAGGTACAAAAGCACACTACAGCAGTTTCATTGCTGCCCATCAGCAGATAATGTTCAAACGTGTGAGGTTGAGCACTAACAGTTAGTAATTTGATGCTACACAACTCTATGTCCTTGTGCAGAGGTTTACAGTTCATGGCTGAATAGAACATTTTGCTTCCACTTATTTGACACTGTCTTGAAAGCCTCTTCCATCATTCCTCACAGCTTCATGAATTCTGCCTATCTTACAGTGGACAAAAAGCTACAAATAGTGAAAACACAGTTTTCTTTTTTTCTCTCCTCTCAAAGGCCAACTAGTACATTGTTCCACAATCATATCACTAGAATCAAATAATTTGAACATACTTCTAAAGCCACACAAAACAAATCAAATGAGATTACTGCATAATAGCTGCAAAACAAAGAGTAGGGTTACAGATAGAGAGATGCAGAATGAAATGTGTTTGACTGTCGAGAACAATGTTCGAAGCCTTGAACATCTACCATAACAGAATAATTGTCAAATGACATTTCACAAAATCGAACAAAATTCTTGTTGTCTCTAAAGGCCAAATTTAGTGTACAGACCCTAGCAAATGAGAAAGGAAATGAAACTGGGGGTAGCAAAGCAAAAGCTGAAATGTTAACTCCATTTCTGAATGTTCCTTTACAAAGGAAAACCCAGGAGAACTGCCGCAATTTAAGCCTCATAGTGCTGAAAAGATGAATGAAATAAGTGTTAGTGTCAGTGGTGTTGAGAAGCCGCTGAAATCGTTAAAACTGAACAAAGCTCCAGTCCCAAATGGAATTCCTGTCAGGTTCTATACTGAATTTGTGGTTGGGTTAGCCCTTCTTCTAACTATAATCTATCACAAGTCCCTAGAACAAAACACCATGCCCAGTTCTTGGGAAAAGGCACAGGTCACACCCATCCAATATCCTGACATCAATTTGTTGTAGAATCTTAAAACGTATTCTGAGCTCGAACATAATGAGGTACCTTGAACAGAACGACCTCTTCAATGCCAACTAGCATGGATTTCGAACTCACTTATTATGTGAAACCCAACTCACTTATCACATGACATACTGAATGCTTTGGATAAAGGCAACCACGTAGATGCAGTGTTTCTTGATTTTCGAAAAGCACCTGTGTTTATTTTCAAAAGTACTATCATATAGGGTATCAAGTGAAATCTGTAACTGGGTTGAGGACTTTATGGTAGGGAGGACACAACATGTTATCTTGGATGGAGAGTCATCGTAAGATGTAGAAGTAACTTTGGATTTGCCCCAAGAAAGTGTGTTGGGACCCTTGCTGTTCCTGTTGTATATTAATGACCTTGCAGAAAACATTAATAGTAAAATCAGGCTTTTTGCAAATGATTCAGGTATCTACAGTGAAGTACCATCTGAAAGAAGCCACATAAGCATTCAGTCAGATCTTGATAAGATTTCAAAGTGGTACAGAGATTCGCAATTTGGTCTAAATATTCATAAATGTAAAATTTTGCACTTCACAAAATGAAAAATGAAAAAAATGTAGTAGCCTATGACTATAAAATCAGCCAACTCTTACAAATACCTGGATGTAACAATTTGTGGGGATATAAAATGGAATGATCATATAGGTTCAGTCTTGGGTATAGCAGGTGGCAGACTATGGTTTATTGGTAGAATACTGGGAAGTGTAATCAACCTACACAAAAGAGATTGCTTCAAAATCACTCGTGCAACCAATCCTAGAATATTGTTCAAATGTGTGGGACCTGTACCAGATAGGTCTAACAGTGGATTTTGAACATATACAGAGAAAGGTAGCCCGAGTGGTCACAGGTTTGTATAATCCACGGGAGAGTGTTACAGAGATACTGAAGGAACTGAACTGGCAGGCTCTTGAAGACAGATGTAAACTGTCCTGGGGAAGACTATTAGCAAAGATTCAAGAACCAGCTTTAAATGATTACTCTAGGGATATACTACAACCACCTATGTATCACTCACACAGGGACCGTGAGGACAAGATTACAATAATCATTGCATGCACAGAGGCTTTCAAATTGTCATTCTTCCCACTCCCCATACATGAATGGAACAGTAGGAAACCCTAACACCTGATACAATTGGATGTACCCTCTTCCACACACCTCAGGTGGTTTGCAGAGTATAGATATCAATGTAGATGGCACCCAGATCAATGTCTTCCACATCTTCACTCTGAAGTTAGCCTGATTATTAACATGTTCTAGTCCGAATCAATGATCCAGAGCGTGACCTAGTTAATATAACCATTGAATGAGTTTACCAATTAACAAAAACTAATAGTAGTAAAAAGTCTAGATTATCAAATGTTCCTCTTACACCATCCAGGCAGAACTGAAGCTAATTTTTCTCACCATAAAAACAATATCTCCACCATCTTCCTGCACAGTAGGGCGAATTCTTGTATCCAACAGTTCTTTAATCATCTGAACTGTCTCGTCATCATCATCAGATATCTCTGAAAAGGAGAAAAAAATTACTGAATTACAATCCAAAAACTGAAACACTAATTCAATATGAGATGTATACAACCAATGTTTAAAACTGAATTAAATAGTGCATGAGAAAAAGGCATTCACCATTGTAGCTGCAGCAGAGAAAATGAACAGTACAAGTGATTTAATATACTGAGCCAATGATTCTGAACTTTCTACAGTGAATTGAAAAAAAAAAAAGAAAAAAAATGTGAAATACACAAAGTGATGTAGTGGTAAGACACTAAACACATACTGTGTAAAACGGCAGTTCAAATCCCTACCCAGTTTTTTATATTTATGTTCCATGATTGCCCTGTGTCACTCCATGCAAATGCAAAGACAATCCCTTTCAAAGGACATGGCCAATTTCCTTCCCTACCTTTCCCCCAGTCCAAACTTCCATAAATCAAACTGTCGGGCAGGACATGCCTCAGGACTTGATACCTCCTCTTTATAATTTTTATTAATGACATTCAAATGAGTCTATCAGTTATTCTTGCAGAAGATAGCTGTATTCTTCGTGCTAATCACTCTAGTCAAGAGCTACAGAGCATGATACCAGTCAAAAACCACAACATCATGAACTGGTTGGCAGAAAGGCTAGGTTTTAACATTCAGTTGACAAGGAGGAAATTTAGATACATGGCACATGCTATCTCTGAAGAAGAATCTACATCTACATCTACATCTACATGACTACTCTGCAATTCACATTTAAGTGCTTGGCAGAGGGTTCATCGAACCACAATCATACTATCTCTCTACATTCCACTCCCGAACA
This sequence comes from Schistocerca cancellata, assembly GCF_023864275.1. Classification (NCBI taxonomy): domain Eukaryota; kingdom Metazoa; phylum Arthropoda; class Insecta; order Orthoptera; family Acrididae; genus Schistocerca; species Schistocerca cancellata. The sequence continues at coordinate 824,549,593 of NC_064627.1, read as the reverse complement.
GCGCGTGGGAAAAACGAATACCTAAACCTTTCTGTTCGAGCTTTGATTTCTCTTATTTTATTTTGATGATCATTCCTACCTATGTAGGTGGGGCTCAACAAAATACTTTCGCATTCGGAAGAGAAAGTTGGTGACTGAAATTTCGTAAATAGATCTCGCCGCGATGAAAAATGTCTGCTGTAATGACTTCCATCCCAATTCGCGTATCATATCTGCCACACTCTCTCCCCTATTACGTTCGAGCTTTGATTTCTCTTATTTTATTTTAATGATCATTCCTACCTATGTAGGTTGGGCTCAACAAAATATTTTCGCATTCGGAAGAGAAAGTTGGTGACTGAAATTTCGTAAATAGATCTCGCCGCGACGAAAAATGTCTTTGCTGTAATGACTTCCATCCCAATTCGCGTATCATATCTGCCACACTCTCTCCCCTATTACGTGATAATACAAAACGAGCTACCCTTTTTTGCACCCTTTCGATGTCATCCGTCAATCCCACCTGGTAAGGATCCCACACCACTCAGCAATATTCTAACAGAGGACAAACGAGTGTAGTGTAAGCTGTCTCTTTAGTGGCCTTGTTGCATCTTTTAAGTGTCCTGCCAATGGAACGCAACCTTTGGCTCGCCTTCCCCACAATATTATCTATGTGGTCTTTCCAACTGAAATTGTTCGTAATTTTAACACCCAGGTACTTAGTTGAATTGACAGCCTTGAGAATTGTACTATTTATCGAGTAATTGAATTCCAACGGATTTCTTTTGGAACTCATGTGGATCACCTCACACTTTTCGTTATTTAGCGTCAACTGCCATCTGCCACACCATACAGCAATCTTTTCTAAATCGCTTTGCAACTGATACTGGTCTTCGGATGACCTTACTAGTCGGTAAATTACAGCATTATCTGCATACAACCTAATAGAACTGCTCAGTTTGTCACCCAGGTCATTTATATAGATCACAAACAGCAGAGGTCCCAGGACGCTTCCCTGGGGAACACCTGATATCACTTCAGTTGTATTCGATGATGACTTGCCATCTATTACCATGAACTGCGACCTTCCCGAGAGGAAATCACGAATCCAGTCGCACAACTGAGACGATACCCCAGCTTGATTAGAAGTCGCTTGTAAGGAACGGTGTCAACAGCTTTCCAGAAATCTAAAAACACGGAAACAACTTGAGATCCCCTGTCGATAGCAGCCATTACTTCATGCGAATAAAGAGCTAGCTGCTTTGCACAAGAACGATGTTTTCTGAAACCATGCTCATTACGTATCAATAGATCGTTCCCTTAGAGGTGATTCATAATGTTTGAATACAGTATATGCTCCAAAACCCTACTGCAAACCAACGTCAATGATATAGGTCTGTAGTTCGATGGATTACTCCTACTACCCTTCTTAAACACTGGTGCGACCTGCACAATTTTCCAATCTGTAGGTACAGATCTATCGGTGAGCGAGCGGTTGTATATGATTGCTAAGTAGGGAGCTATTGTATCAGCATAATCTGAAAGGAACCTAATCAGTATACAATCTGGACCTGAAGACTTGCCCGTATCAAGCGATTTGAGTTGCTTCAAAACCCCTAAGGTATCTACTTCTAAGAAACTCATGCTAGCAGCTGTTCGTGTTTCAAATTCAAATTCTGGAATATTCCATTCGTCTTCCCTGGTGAAGGAATTTCGGAAAACTGCATTCAATAACTCCGCTTTAGCGGCACAGTCGTCGGTAACAGTACCATCGGCACTGCGCAGCGAAGGTATTGACTGCGTCTTGCCGCTTGTGTACTTTACATACGACCAGAATTTCTTCGGATTTTCTACCAAATTTCGAGACAATGTTTCGTTGTGGAACCTATTAAAGGCATCTCGCATTGAAGTCCGTGCCAAATTTCGCACATCTGTAAATTTTAGCCAATCTTCGGGATTTCGTGTTCTTCTGAACTTCACATGTTTATTCCGTTGCCTCTACAACAGCATTTGGACCTGTTTTGTGTACCATGGGAGATCAGTTCCATCTCTTAACAATTTATGAGGTATGAATCTCTCAATTGCTGTTGCTACTATATCTTTGAATTTGAGCCACATCTCGTCTACATTTGCATAGTCAGTTCGGAAGGAATGGAGATTGTCTCTTAGGAAGGCTTCTAGTGACACTTTATCCGCTTTTTTAAATAAAATTATTTTGCATTTGTTTCTGGTGGATTTGGAAGAAACGGTATTGAGCCTAGCTACAACGACCTTGTGATCACTAATCCCTGTATCAGTCATGATGCTCTCTATCAGCTCTGGATTGTTTGTGGCTAAGAGGTCAAGTGTGTTTTCGCAACCATTTAAAATTCGCGTGGGTTCGTGGACTAACTGCTCGAAATAATTTTCGGAGAAAGCATTTAGGACAATCTCGGAAGATGTTTTCTGCCTATCACCGGTTTTGAACAAGTATTTTTGCCAATATATTAAGGGAAAGTTGAAGTCCCCACCAACTATAACCGTATGAGTGGGGTATTTATTTGTTACGAGACTCAAATTTTCTCTGAACTGTTCAGCAACTATATCATTGGAGTCTGGGGGTCTGTAGAAGGAGCCAATTATTAACTTAGTTCGGCTGTTAAGTATAACCTCCACCCATACCAATTCGCACGGAGTATCTAATTCGACTTCACTACAAGATAAACCACTACTGACAGACAGAAACACTCCACCACCAATTCTGCCTAATCTATCTTTCCTGAACACCGTCTGAATGAATGAGGAAGAAAATTAGGTCTGCCCTTCCAAAGGCCCATTCCAGTACTCACCCTCAGTGGTTTGGGACACCACAAAGAACTAACTTGAACTGGATGTCTGGTCAAGGCTTTGAATCACTGTCCCTTACATGAATCCAGTGTCTTGCCACTACACAACCTGTCTCAGTGTGAATGGTTGACAACAATCTGTCTGTGGAAAGTGTTATGACTGACATTGCTACCTAATAAAACATAAATCATTAAGTTCCTTACAGTATGAATACATCTAAACTGAAACAGTTTTTGTTAACTCAACCTTTCCATTCAATTGATGAGTTTATAAACAAGAGTTTACCAGTTATCTGATATCATGCACAGCTTATGTTTCTGAACTGTTGTTAAACTACTGAGTATATGTGACCATTGTCATTTAAGGACTAGCCCAGTTTGTTCACTTTATCATCATATTTGTTATTCTGTACTATCATAATTATTGTAACTCTTCAGGCTTTCCCGGCGATCTAATGACATCTTGTGTTGTCGGGTGTTCTGCCGGATATCAGCGTCGTACTTGCACGATATTTCTGTCACATAGCTCGAGACCTTCATCAGGTGCGACCTGAGACTGCTCCTCGAGTGGACCTGATCCAGTATTTATGCCTATGGCCTTCCCCGTCCACCAACGGCTGCAGGCGCTTCCTCTGTGGTCCGCGCCCATTCCCTGCGACCTGTTGGAGCATTGCTGCTCCGTTTTCCGTCTGCTGCGGTTTTAGGTGTTCCCTCTGTGGTCCGCGCCCACTAAACCCGCAGAGGGAACACCTAAAACCGCAGCAGATGGAAAATGGAGCAGCAATGCTCCAACAGGTCGCAGGGAATGGGCGCGGACCACAGAGGAAGCGCCTGCAGCCGTTGGTGGACGGGGAAGGCCATAGGCATAAATACTGGACCAGGTCCACTCGAGGAGCAGTCTCAGGTTGCACCTGATGAAGGTCTCGAGCTACGTGACCGAAATATCGTGCAAGTACGACGCTGATATCCGGCAGAACACCCGACAACCCAAGATGTCATCATAATTATTGTCTGGTTGTTAATGCTTATGAATTTTTTGTCATATAACACATCATCATCATCTTCTGTGGAAGTCAACTGTGGATGTTTATTATAAATGTTGGTACATAACTAAATACATATAAAATTTTGACATATCCCACAGTCATGATCAAAAATGCTTTATGGATCATAAAAATGCATCCAACACACAAATAAAGTACTGTGGAACACTAACAGGGAACTCTTAACTGACAGGTTAAGTAGTATGCACAATTCATTTCAAGTACTTAAATACTTTAGGAGTAGGGAGACCACTCACTGACGACTAGAAGCATTGAGTCATAGACAGGGGCACACAAAAAGGAAACAAAAAATTTCTAGCTTTTGGAATAAAATTTTTCCCAACCTATAGTGCACACATGTTCTACAGATTCTGTTACTGAATAGAAGCAGTGGCTTAATAAGAATGACATTCGTGTTCTACAGAACAATGAGAATGGTGAAATAATTGTTACCTTATGTGACAGACTAAAGAGTCTTTAGAGTCATTACAATATTGTACAAGTATATTGCACTATTTGTAGTGGAAGTTTTGAAAGTGAGGTCTTCACTGACTGGCCATGAAACTTCTCTTTTTGTCTTTTATCATATGCTGAAGGATATTTAAATTTTTACTTTGATTTCTTAAGTTCTCTTTCACAAGTCTGGCCTCAAAAACCAGCTTGTGGTGTGTGTGTGTGTGTGTGTGTGTGTGTGTGTGTGTGTGTGTGTGTGTGTGTGTGTGTGTGTGTCTGTGTGTTTCTACTTTAGAAGAGATGACTCTGTGGCTGAAAGGCCTTTTAATATGTCTGCTTGTGTCTGTATATGTGTGGATGGATATGTGCGTGTGTGTGCGCGAGTGTATACCCGTCCTTTTTTCCCCCTAAGGTAAGTCTTTCCGCTCCCGGGATTGGAATGACTCCTTACCCTCTCCCTTAAAACCCACATCCTTTCGTCTTTCCCTCTCCTTCCCTCTTTCCTGACGAAGCAGCCGTTGGTTGCGAAAGCTAGAATTTTGTGTGTATGTTTGTGTGTCTATCGACCTGCCAGCGCTTTTGTTTGGTAAGTCTCATCATCTTTGTTTTTAGATATATTTTAGTGATATGTTTAATAGTGAGTCTTGATCTGGCCGAGTTTGATTTTAAGGCATGCTCTCCCGTATAAAATAATTATTTTGTGGGTTATGGTTTGCAGATTTGTTAAGGTATTCTGAGGAATTTGACTGAGTTGGGACTGGGTTATAAAATCCGTACCTGGGGCAGGGCTGGAAGGAAGTTAACAGCCACAAGTGCAGGTAAGTTGGATAAGAACTGTAACCTTCTGTTTTGACCAAGGCTTAAGCTGTTTATTTGTATGATTACCAGAGTAACTAGCAGTGAACAAAAGTATTGACGACTTGTAACCTGCACAAGCTAACTCCGTTTATGTAGCTATCAGTACTACTGAATGTATTACTGTACTGACGTATAGTGTTTTGCTGTATCTCAGGGCAAGTAAATTTTCTTTCTCAAAGTTTTTATTGATAAACTGCTTGTGTTTAGTTAATAAATGTTTGAGCTGTTGTTCTGCACTTTAATAAAAAAGACCTTGCTCCACTAATCCCTGTGGTATACTGTCACGGTTCTTTTACAGTTCTGAGTGGGTAGCATGTAGCTTGAGAGGATAACAACTTTTAAGCTGAAAGCGTCTGTAAGGTTCAGCACTAGCTCTTTCTTCCTCCTGGTTCAGAGAAAGTGGATATTGAAGTTACCACAGAACACTATTGATTTCTTATCTAGATGAAACCCATTTAGGAGATTTAAGAGTTTATTTTGGAGTGAGTCAAAATTTTCATTTGAGGAGCGATACACACATGTAACAATTACACTTTAATCACGAACTTCAATGAGTAATAGCTTAAAGCCCCTTTCTGCACTGAGATGCTGGAACATATTAATAGCTTTATCTTTCCGCCCTTCTTTCATTAAAATTATAGTACATCCTCTTTATGTTTCTACAGGAATGATTTGCTAGTATGTAGCCTGATATCTAAAGAGAGAGAATATGGTCAATCTTTAGCCAGTGCTCTGTGAGGCACAGACCACTGAAAAATGGTGTTTAGTCTTTAGCAAACTCTCTACATCTGAAACTCTGACTGAATATTTTTATGGCTAATGGAAAGAATTTTGTTGCTGTCATTTATCTGACTATTACCAGTACCAATTTTTAAATTACTATTTAAATTTCCTACAGGCATTTTTATTACAGCACTTACAAAAAATCATCTGTGTAGGTATTTGGCGGCTACTGCTATGTATCTAAGAGACCATAGCTGCATTGGTGACTGGAGACGATATGGTAGTGAAGCCATTTTTTTTGTTCCTGTATGTTTTATACAGTGTCTCACATTTCTTGATAACATATTTTTTTCCCCGTCACAAGCTGCTTTTCTTGCCAATTTAAGTGATAGTCCTCTACCACAGAGATCAATAACTTCTAATCTTTTTGTGGAAAATATTTTTGCAGTATGTATCTCTGTTCCATCACGATCACAGAGGCAGGTCTTACCAGTGTGGAATGGTCATTAACAGAATATTTGTACAAATCAGGTGCCCTAAACACTAATTCATCAGTGGCTAATGCAGTCTCATTTCTCAATGTATCAATTGCTCCTCCACATAACACATCAAAGTCATTGTGAGTTAAATAACTGATTTCGGTAGTGTTTCCCTATTTCAGACAAGGGAGCACCAGGTTTAACAAATTTTATTGCTTTTCCAGCCACTGTTTCACTAATCTGAGCAGCAATCCCATGACTGTCACTGTAAGCACATACAATAAACTTTTGTTATTTTTTTAGTATTTTGAAACTCTACAGTTGTACACTGTTATGGCTTTCAGAAGAAGTGAAAAGTAGTTGTGTATCTTCTTTAAGAAATGGGGCATCATACTTCAATTCTGAAACTCAGTATGTTTGAAAGAATTACTGAAGACACCCTATTTTCTTTTTTCCCTCTGCTGGTTACCTGATTTTGTTACCTTATTGGCGCTGCTTTTGAGATTAGCACTGGTACTGTTTATTATTTCCACTGAATATAAGGAAGAATTTATTAGATTTTCCTGGCACATAGTACACACTTTGGACTGTTGCAGCTTTTTGTATTTGTCGTTCCACATTACTATATGTTTAGGTAATACAGAAATTTCTGTTTGCAGCATTTGAAACACTATCTTTCTTTCTTTCTTTCTTTCTTTTTTTTTTTAGTGTATATTTTGATACACATTGACTCTCTCCTGGAATTCTGCCTCAATAATTTGTCAATCTTAAAACAGAAAATAGATATTTGATCCTCATACAGAGCAATAGTTTTAGTAGTCTGGTACATTTCAAAACTGTTACGAGTAATATTTCTAAAACTATTAATCTCATTTTTCACATTAAAATTCAAATTAAACCACATGGTGATTATGTCTCATAAGCTAATCACACCTTTCTGTACATGATCAGTTTGTGTACTGAGGCACTAAGCTTCATCATGTAGCTCCTTACACATTAGTGACAGCTCACACTTTCAGCCACTGTCTTCACATTCACTCTTTGTCACATTTTCACTGCAGCAGATGATGCACGTCCAGTATGCCAGTAGTTTTGAATTTTCCTTCACTGAAGAATCCATTTTTTCACAACAAAAAAAGAAAACACTGCTACATATCACACAGATAATGCCAATCTTAACTGTTTTGTTGCACTTTGGATTTTTTTTATCAGTTAGAGATGAACTTTTGTTGGAGTTTACACAACTTACACTAGTTACCACCATCTTGTTAACACATAATAAAAGATTTCTGTACATCAATAATCAGTTAATGAGCTTACGTGTATCTGCTGGACCTTGCTCATCTGTGATGATAGGCAGTCCACTAGCAAAGAAATCCATTATAGTTGCAAAGATTTCTGGCTTCAGTATTTTCCACTCCACTGAATCATCATCAACCTGCACACAAGTTCCATTTAGTTATTTACTGCCTGTCTGTGAGATGCAGTTAACGTGTAATAGTGCAATGCAATGTAACCTCACTTCTCAAATTTAAGAAGATGTATATATCAACATAACATTTCAATTCATGATTCTCAAAATGTCTTTCTCATAGAAATAGTGGATGCACAATTAACATTCTTTTTCAGGAAGTAATCTGTTATGTCACTTATTTTAAAATAGTACATCATACAAGAAATAACAGCTTGAAAGGACTGTAGAATATGTTACTGCACGTGAACAGTCATATTTCTTGGTCTCTGAATTCTCACATCAGTGTTTATCTTCGCTGTCTGTTAAGCAATAACCACAATACAGTTACAGTAAGATCACTGATAGGAGAAAAACTCATACAAAAATAATCAAACATATTCAGTGACTTATGTACACCTGTCACATAATGGTCAAAACTGTTCAGTAAGACTAAAAAACAGGTTAAAAGCTACGTATTGGACCACACTTCCATTCTTCAATATGGTGTGGATGTAAACATTAGGCTTCACTACCTGTCAATGTGTTATCACAACCACATTTTCTGCTTCCACATTTGTTGGCTTCACCTACTCATGAACTGCCATCTTCCAACCTAATCTAGACTTCAGGCTGTGCTACAGACCAGTTACATCATCACAACATCCCCGATTTCGGGGAAGGGGTCAGTCCATCATGTGAGGGGGGAGGGGGGCGGCGGTCCATCACGTAGCTTTGGCCAAAAACAGTATTTGCATCAAAATGAAAATTAACTTGAGAGAATGATAAAATTAAGGAAGAGATGGTTTGGCAGTAATTACCTTCAGACGGCAAAATTCTTAGTCCTGCTGAGAGAGACACACGTAAGTAAAAGAAACCGTTCTAGCTTACAAAACCTTTAGTTCCATCTCTGGGTAGAAAAGTAGAAAAGGATAGGTTAGAAAGGAAAGTTAAGCAGGTCACTGATACCCCTGAATGAGATGATGTGAGTATGAGAGGAGACAAAGATGAAGTGGGAAGTACCAGACATTTTACGCTTTCACAGACAGTACATTGGTAAGCACTCTACCAGCATCAGTCCACAGATGGATGAGAGGAAGATAAATGAAACTAATAAAGTGCTAGAAGGAAAAAAAGGTAAAAAAGGGGGGAGAGCTGTAAAAAGCAATAAAGAACATAACTGAATAACAACTAATAATCATGGAAAAATGAGGATGATCGTAGAAAAGGAAGGGGGATCTTTCATGTTATTCTGTCATAAGGGGACATATATTTATATGTAAATACACAAAGAGTATTTTAAATAGTAATACTGTTATATCACTAACTGTTAACCGTGGTTGAAATTTAGGGAGAGTTTACTCAATTATAGTTTAAAAAATAAAATCAGCAGTATATAACTGTCACTAGCCCAGATAATATTGATATTGCAGTGATGAACAGCCTCTTCAGCAGTAATCAAAGTTACATGAAGTTGTCATAACAAACAAATTTCAAAGGTCAATTTTCTTTTCTTGTTGAGGGCAATACAAATTAGTTTTAATTACTAGAAGCAATTGAATCTTTATAACAGCCAGTAGCCCTACATATTTATGTATGAGAAGTTATCTAGAATGGACCCGCTCTTTATATGCTGAAAAGAATTGTCCTCATTATAGGCTCAATGGAATAAGAAAACAGCTTTCACAGGCTTTGCAATTAAAAAAAAAAAAAAAAAAAAAAAAAAAAAAAAAAAAAAAAAAAAAAAAAAAAAAAAAAATCCTGTGTCTAGCATTACTATGGGCTATAACACTGACATACAATTTCTATGTAGGAAAAATATATCTAAAAACAAAGATGATGAGACTTACCAAACAAAAGCGCTGGCAGGTCGATAGACACACAAACAAACACAAACATACACACAAAATTCTAGCTTTCGCAACCAACGGCTGCTTCATCAGGAAAGAGGGAAGGAGAGGGAAAGATGAAAGAATGTGGGTTTTAAGGGAGAGGGTAAGGAGTCATTCCAATCCCGGGAGCGGAAAGACTTACCTTAGGGAGAAAAAAGGACGGGTACACACTCGCACGCACACACACACATATCCATCCACACATATACAGACACAAGCAGACATATTAAAAGGCCTTTTAATATGTCTGCTTGTGTCTGTATATGTGTGGATGGATATGTGTGTGTGTGTGCGCGAGTGTGTACCCATCCTTTTTCCCCCCCTAAGGTAAGTCTTTCCGCTCCCGGGATTGGAATGACTCCTTACCCTCTCCCTTAAAACCCACATTCTTTCATCTTTCCCTCTCCTTCCCTCTTTCCTGATGAAGCAGCCGTTGGTTGCGAAAGCTAGAATTTTGTGTGTATGTTTGTGTGTCTATCGACCTGCCAGTGCTTTTGTTTAGTAAGTCTCATCATCTTTGTATATATATATATATATATATATATATATATATATATATATACACACACACAAAGATGATGAGACTTACTAAACAAAAGCATATATATATATATATATATATATATATAACAAAAGCGCTGGCAGGTCGATAGACACAGGTCTATCGACCTGCCAGCGCTTTTGTTTGGTAAGTCTCATCATCTTTCTTTTTAAATATATTTTTCCCACGTGGAATGTTTCCCTCTATTATATTCATATATATATATAATATATATATATATATACCTAAAAACAAAGATGATGTGACTTACCAAATGAAAGTGCTGGCAGGTCGACAGACACACAAAGGAACACAAACATACACACAAAATTCAAGCTTTCGCAACAAACTGTTGCCTCATCAGGAAAGAGGGAAGGAGAGGGAAAGACGAAAGGATGTGGGTTTTAAGGGAGAGGGTAAGGAGTCATTCCAGTCCCGGGAGCGGAAAGACTTACCTTAGGGGGAAAAAAGGACGGGTATACACTCGCACACACACACACATATCCATCCACACATATACAGGTGTCTGTATATGTGTGGATGGATATGTGTGTGTGTGCGCGAGTGTATACCCGTCCTTTTTTCCCCCTAAGGTAAGTCTTTCCGCTCCCGGGACTGGAATGACTCCTTACCCTCTCCCTTAAAACCCACATCCTTTCGTCTTTCCCTCTCCTTCCCTCTTTCCTGATGAGGCAACAGTTTGTTGCGAAAGCTTGAATTTTGTGTGTATGTTTGTGTTCGTTTGTGTGTCTGTCGACCTGCCAGCACTTTCATTTGGTAAGTCACATCATCTTTGTTTTTAGGTATATTTTTCCTTCGTGGAATGTTTCCTTCTATTATAACCATATATATATATATATATATATATATATATCCCTTATTCTGCAAACATCCAAGATAACGAATCACAAAACCCAACTCTTTCAGTGATTCGTGGGAGAGTTTGAGAAATTAAATCTGACTGAGAACCATGACTATCTCCAATTTCTTCATCTTATGTAAATTAGAGGTTTAGAAAGTCTCCATCAATAAGATTAAACATGTATGTATATACACATATTAATAAAATATACCAAAAAACTGTGAAAGTACCTTGGTAACTGTGATGAAATCTGGCCCATAGAACACTGACTTAACTCCTTCAATGCGAAACAACAAGCGTCCAAGTGGTGAACAGTGAGCTGACTGCCCATTAGGGAAGTCCCTAGTCTGACCTGGCCCCAAAACCTAAAAAGTACAAACAACAGCCAGTAAGAAGTTCTGCGAAATGAAATGCATCATTTGCGTAAGTTGGAAATATCTCATCATGTCATAGTTTTTATTGGAATTCAAGCAATAATGAATAACAGTAAAATTCTAATCTAATTAAAATTATATGTTTAAAATCGATGTTAACACCATCATGTCAGTACAGAGCTGCCAGGGGTAATGGGTTGCGCCTGTGAATTAAACATTAAGAAAGAATTAATAAATTGTAGAAATGAACTAGATCTAGGATTTCTGTGCAGTGAGATACATTTTGAAGCCACAGGTGTATAACTGGATCATTTAAAAATTGCTATTGTATCTCTTTATAGATTACCAGACAGAAGTCCACTAATATCTTTAGAAAAACTTGAGACTTTACTAATTTCTTTCTTATTCCTCAGTGGAACAAATATAGTATAGTGATTGGTGGTGACATCAATGCCACATTTGATGTAAACAAAGATGTGCACACCATAAATGAATTTAAAAACCAGTTACGACAATTCAACTTCATTTTTACAAACTGCAAAACCCACAAGACAGTCCGCTTATCTCGACAACATACTTACAAATGTCAATAGAGAGTTACTGTCTTCGGATGTAGCTGTCTTCGATTTCTCGGACCATGACTCAGTTTGGGTAAAAATAGGTACAGATAGGCCTAATATGGACTATAAGGAGTTTAAAGAGCCTAAAATAGTCATTACAAGACCAATAACGCAAGAAAAACTGTCTAATTTCAGGGTCTCACTCAGTAATTATGACTGGTCACATATGTTTAACAATAATGTCCAGGGCTCCGCCAATACATTGTTCGATAGATTTTTTCATTCTTTCTTAAATATATTCGAGACCAATTGCCCTCAAGACAAATGTAAAATTAACCCTAAAAGTAACGGTAATAGACAAAGGGATAAGAATCCATGGTATACCGCTCAACTAGCCAATATGAAAATGAGGTTGTTGTTGTTGTATAGGGATTCTTACAGACTTCAGAAAACTGAAATGGCTAAACAAAGGTACTCAAGAGCACAAAAGGAACATAAGTATGCTTTAAATGAGGCCAAAAAACAACAAACATAACCTAGGCAGCATTGAGTCATCAAAAAATAAATGCAAAAAAGCATGGACTATAATAAATTCAGTGGCCAAACGCAAGCAGAAAGCTGAGGTAGAAATTTCAGCAGATGAATTTAATAACTACTGTATAATATCTGTTAACCAAATTAGGGAAAGCATTGGGAGGCCACAAGAAAGTGTAGCTGATCTCATTAAATATCATAATGTAGACTACACCCTGAAAGATAAATTCCTTTTAATAGAGGTCACACCAGATGTTGTATTAACTATTGTAAATAATTTTAGGCCCTCTAATAGTGAAGACATATATGGTATTTCTTGTCAGATGTTAGAAAAGATAACTGGGCCCATAGTATATCCTCTTACTAAATGTAGGTATAAACAGATGTCTAATTGAAGGAGTATTCCCAGATGTATTGAAATTATACAGGGTAGTGCCCATTTACAAGAAAGGAGGCAAAAATTGCCCACCTAGCTATCGCAAAATATTCGGACACCTATTTTATCTAAAGTAACTGAAGTTAAGTGAGGTGTGCCACAAGGCTCAGTATTAGGACCTCTGCTATTTATCATAATGACAAACGATCTACCATCTTACCTAAATACTCACTCCATTCTTTATGCACATGATACCACTTTTTTCAATATCAGCTCAGACATGGATCTGCTCCAAACTGCGGCAAATGACACAATATCACAAGCATCAGTCTGGTTTCGAGTTAATGGGTTCCTGCTTAATGAGAGTAAAACTCAAAAGATTGTACTTAGTTTAAGAGATCTGCCAGTGGCAGACTTCATGGATAGTGTTAAGTCCTTAGGTATTGTTATAGATAGTAAATTGAATTGGAAGCCACATATTTAATACATTAGTGCAAGGCTGTCTAGAGTGGTGTATTTGTTAAGGAATTTAAAAAACCATGTACCTGCGGCCTATGTAAGATCAGCCTACTTTGCTTTTTTTCAAAGCATTATATCTTACGGTTTTTAATATGGGGCAATAGCTAACACCTTCAGGACATTTTGGTACTTCAGAAGAAAGTAATTAGAATTATCACAAACAGTGATAAACTGGCCCACTGCAAACCACTGCTTATAAACTTAAAAATATTACCTGTTATAAACATGTATGTTTACACTGCCCCACTGCATATAAAGAGCAGTGTAGAAGAGATGTATACTCTCATAGAACCAGAAATAGTAGCCATCTTGACATACCTTACGACATATTATCCAAGTCACTGAACAGCTACGAAGTGGTAGGTATGAAGATGTTTAACAAACTGCCACTAGAATGGGTAGAAGCTCCATTTGATTTATTTAAAGACAAATTATTCAGTTGGTTAGCTGCAAATCCTTGGTACTCACTTCAGGAATTTTATGACTGTAAAATATCATAGTGGTACCAGTTTGGAGAGTACAGCAAAATTTCTTTAACTGAGTAATTTATGATGCAATGTTTTTCATATTATTTGATTTTAAATATTGTATTTTATGGAAAACCAATAGTGACACATTGATCTTCAATCCCTTGTATATATGCTGTATAACTTGTATATATATAACTTGACCTTGTCAATTGCTGTAATAGCTAAACGGCAATACAATTTCATTCTATTCAATTCAATTAAACATGTTGTTGTCTGCTGTGTCAGTGAAAATCAAACGAACTGCAGTTAGGGCTCAGTATTGCAATGACAACTGTCCTGAGCTCTAACACATCCGAACTGAAACCTTGTTGTGGCACAGTGACAATGTCAGTTTTTGCACATTACGAGCTATGATTGTAGGAACTTGGTTCAAAGATGTTCACAATGCACTTGCCATACAAGCCGGCTTAGTCATTTTAACTTTTACAATAAGTGGAAATCACCATAACATGATTTACATTCCGTCATAATAGCAACAAGTTACATCAGTGTCACACTGAGCTGTCTTGTGAAGGTAACCTGTGACACAGTGCACCACTATGTCATCTACTTGCCTAATTTTTGTAAATCATTTTAACATTAATGGACACATTTTTCCGTGTCTTTGCATATGACAAACCCCTTGGTCCAAGAGAGAGAGGTGCTAATCAGTCAGTCAGCTCAACAGAAGGCTGTCCAATGTGAACTAAGGAGAGTGGCAACACTGAAAACAAAGATAAATGAAAACACTACAATATGGACCTTGGTCTACAACATAGATAAATTTGTTACCGTAACCAGTCACATGGGGGTGGTGTGGAGTTGACTTAGGTTGGGTATAGGGCAGTGTGGAGGGGAAGGGGGGAGTATGGCACTATCAAGCTCTAACAAATAAATTACAAAATACGGAAGATGGGTCCACTACGAAACTTTTCTCGGCATTCACATTTATTAGTTCAGAAAACTCTCAAGAAATTATCACCTTCCAAACTAAAACATCTTGGATTACATTGTAGAAAAGCCTGTCACCACAACCACGATTTGGGGGGTAAGGGGGCTAAAATACCACACTTTCGCCCAATAGTGACCTATGGTTTTGAGATTTTAAATGCTAAAGTATTTAACGATAAACTATCGTTCTCGCTTAAATCTGTAATTCCGAAAAGTCTGTCCAGTCATAGGCTTTATACAGAAGCCAGAGAAAAATTTTGAACCATTCTAGATTGTTATTAGAAGTACATTTATAAGGTTAGCCACTTACCTCCACACCCGGTAAAAATTTCAGACAATTTGGATTCGGCGTTTCCTGAGTCTGTATGAACATTGTTCTCCTTGGTTGTATGTAGGTGAGAAACAATTTATCCCCACCATACTTAAATAGGCGGTTTGAGAATGTTCTTGTGCCAATGTCTGTCAGCAACCTGTATATATAACATAATATTTACTAGCAATTGATCAAGCATAAAGATGACAACGTACGTCCGTATCACAGTGCGCTTTACTGATTACCTTGATGATTTCAATTTAGTATTACCTCAAATTCTGCGCTGAAGTGATCGAAAATAATCGGCGGCACGCAATACCAAGTTTCAAAACCCTGTTTGCCATTTTCACAAATTACGCACCAGTCAGCTGTTTGCCAAACTTAACGATTGCCAACATCAAACGTAACCCATCTGAACAAAGGGTGACCAACATCGAAAAATACAGATGCAAATTTGCAGGAACTGACGAGGAGAAATCGACTGGAGTAGATCTCGATATTCAGTCCTAGCTTTTACGTCTTGCAACAATTAGGACCCAACGCAATAGAGATGGGCAAACTGAAACACGTAAATGTTTCGAAACAAATGAAACGGTACAATGTAATGTTTCGATACGGTGTTTCGAAACAGTGAAACAGTTTGTGTTTTGTAATCAAATAAACCTACACATTTTATCGTCTTGAATGTCTACTGTATAAGTATGTCCATATAAACACAAATGAGGTGCGAGAGCGCTAATCATAACGCAGAAAGTATGAAACTATCACTTAGGCGTCTTGACAGTTTCGTATTTCCTGCAGCAAATGCGCTGCTTTTGTGTCATGCGATTTTCATACTTTTCAATTGGCTGAGGAAAGCCTTAGCTGAAGACAGAAGAACCACCACGAACGGAACTGGAGGTGGGAGCAAACTGCAGAAACAACAGATATGCTACTGGGATTCCCACATTCCATTAGTATGGCTAATATACCCATCCTGCTAGTTTCCATGCACACAAAGGGAATCATTGTGGATAATAGACACAGTGACTATAGACTCACAAATAACGCCAAATAATTCGAATAAATAACAAAATATAACAGAAAAAAATTTTGTGTTTCAAGGTGTTTCGAACCGTTACTATAAATTTACGATGCTTCCCGTTCACCATTACACTATCAGTGATATGTCAAACCGATTGCTTGCAATTATACCTACATCAAATTTATGTACATGTCTAATAACTGTCACTCTACTCCCTTTTTTTAATTAAAATGTTGTAGTCTTACTTGCGTTTCTTAATATGATTACTGTATATGAACAGAGAAGCGTATGTTATAAAAAAAGTGTAATTTAACTGAATGATTTTCACATATTTATTATTTTGAATGCGAATAGTATGCGTTGTTTTATTGTTTGGTTAGTGTTTATTAAGCAGATGTTACGCCATTTCGGAATAGGACAGTCAACTAGAAACGAAGCTTTATTTTCGGATATCTTAAGCTTCATGCTATTGCTTATCAAAAGATTTCGACACTCTTGAAAGTGTTTCGTGAAGTGGTATGTTGTGTTTCAGTACCTGTGCCGAGCCCGAATCTCGTCCGACACAGAGCGGAATGAAACATCACTGTTTCGATACAATTAGTCCGTTCCAGGCGCAGGTGGACTGAAACAGTCTTATTTTGAAACAACGATACAGTTTCTATGTCTGGCTAGAGATCTGAGACAGGGGCGGAATGAAACACCACTGTTTCGAAACAGTGAACCATAGCCGTTCCGAAACACTGAAACAGTTCCAGGTATCGATACGCTGTATCGAAACTTAGAAACAGTGGCCAAGTCTACAAGGCAATAATACTTTAAAGGCCCGTCCACACACAACGATCTGTCTGCGCAAATGTCTGCGCACATCACATCTGCGCAGACAGATCGTTGCGTGTGGACAGAAGTTTTGCACCAACCTAAGATGTGTGCAAACCTGGAAGTTGGAGTTGGAGGTTTGAGCGAAACCTCTCAAATCTGTGGGTTCAAACCGCATCTGCGCAGACAAGTTGGAGCGTGTGGACAGGAGATCGCCGCAAATCTGGCCCGAAACAGCTGTTTGTTCAGTCTAGTGTTTGTATTTGTGCGCACAGGGCATTAAAATGGCTGATACTCGTCAGTGTTCTCGAGAGTTTGTCAGTGAATTCATTGAAATATATAGAAACCACCCATGTTTGTGGAAGATTAAAAGTAAAGAATATAGTGACAGAGACAAAAAGACAGCACCATACAATGCTCTAATTGAAAAATTGCGAGCAGTTGACGCCTCGGCAAACAGAATTAAAAAAAAAAATTCTTTGCGAACTGTTTACCGAAAAGAGTTATCCAAAGTTCAGAAATCTAAAAGATCTGAAGTAGGAGTAGATCAAGTACACCAGCCAACGTTATGGTATTTTGATCTGCTTGGCTTTCATAAGGTTCGCCCTTCAAATCTCGCAGTAAATTTACGTGAGAAAACTGCTTTCGCTTTAGCAGCCACTGTCTACACCATTTTGACCGCTTTCTCTGTTTCCTGCGGTTGGTCTGAATGTTTTTTGCAACACAGGTTGCGAACACAGACCACAACAGAACTTCCTCCATTTCTATATTTCAAAATAACTGAATTAAATTTTTGACGTTTACGCGGAGCGCAGTCGCTTGCCACTAATATTTCCTTTCTACAGCGACAGATGGCGGGCGAGTAGTAGATTGGGGTTTGTGTCGTGTGAACACACCACATTTGCAGCGATCTTTTGCATGTACAGACATCTGCGCCGATGTCTGCGCAGACAGATCGTTGCGTGTGGACCGGGCTTTAGTCAAAAAATGGGTCTGAGCACTATGGGACTCAACATCTTAGGTCATAAGTCCCCTAGAACTTAGAACTACTTAAACCTAACTAACCTAAGGACATCACACACACCCATGCCCGAGGCAGGATTCGAACCTGCGACCGTAGCAGTCCCGCGGTTCCGGACTGCAGCGCCAGAACCGCACGGCCACCGCGGCTTTAGTCAGGAGATCAAGTATTGGGGTACTTATATTGTGAGGTAAACGTTATGCAGAGAATATCTCTCCCACTTTTCGTAGTTTGTATACGACATATGTAAATAACAGCAGCAAAATTATAATGAGTGCACATGTAAATAACCTGAATCTTAATGCTCGCCAGATACTTGCCCATAATCTCATTTCTGAATTTACCTTGCAGTTTTAGTTTTTCCAGCGAAAGATGCGTTAAGTATGGCGAAAATGCAAATATTAGATTTCGCTGCTAGTCACTTATAACAAGTCTTATCAGCTTTAAACCTAACCCAGAACTGGGGCTGAGCTACAGACCAGTTGGTGGTCATCGCAACTAGTCTTTCAGGGAGTGCATAACTGCTGTAACGCAATATTTGCGGCAGTTCCCAAAAGATGTCGCTTGACGATATTTAGTCTAATTTTAAATCACCAAGAACACACGCCACTTGGCCTGCTTAAGACTTCTTTATTGACTTTTTGCTTAGAAGCCATCTCAGAATCATCACATCTTTGCTACCAAAGAATAAACAAAAAAATTTAAAGATATTACATCATGTTATCAGTAATGAACTATAACTATTAACGGTTTTGGCAACTTCATAAAATATAAAAATTCCATTTAGATTCATCACTGTTGCCTTTACAAGTGCATAATATCAAACTCTTATTTAGTCGACTCTAATATCCTCTCGTAAATATATATTACGGGTCACATAAGAACTCACTAACTGCGATATGACAATATTGGCGTGATGCCCTGCTGCCAAGTTAATAGCTTGAGAACTCGTGCTGTGGAATCACTCCCATGTTCTGAGATTTGGAAGTACTCAGACGTGGACCGCAAACGTTGTGCTCATATCCACACTGAAGTTTGTTATAGTTCAAGTGTCTTGCCAGTCTTAGGGTCGCAGCAAAAGTGTACCCAGAATCTGAGATAGAGGGAGGGGGACGGCAAACCATATTAGGTAGGCCAGTTATTCAAAAACAGTCTAAATTGCATTTATTATTATTATACCGCCAACAGGTTTCAACCCAACGTAGGGGTCATCTTCTGGGCGTTTACACCATTGGTTGACTGTCTAGCCTACATAACGGCAGGAAACTGTGACACCACCAGCAGTCGACCAATGGTGTAAACGCCCAGAAGATGACCCCTACGTTGGGTTGAAACCGGTTGGCGGTATAATAATAATAAATGCGATTAAGACTGTTTTTGAATAATTGATTAATCATACTAATTGCTGCTTCACCTCCACAACCATGTTGCCCAAAAATCAAATTAGGTAGGCCCATGCCTAGTAGACTTTGGTGATATTGTGCTAAAAAAGTCCTGCTGCCCTGGATTTTAAGGCCCAGAACGCTCTGAGCAGGTCAAACCAGAACGACAGGGAACAAATAGTAGGCTTACAGTTCAGCAATTGATCTAATGTTCTGAACGATACCAAGTGTGTGCTGCAAGGTTCTGTTTTTGGGTCATTATTATTTATAATCTGTGTAAATGACTTGTTCAGTTTTATGTTGTCTAATTGTTAGTCCATACTATATGCAGATGACACCACACTGCTTACAGTAGGCATGGATGTAACAACAATAAAACATAGAATTACGGACCATTTCAGAGAGGCCAGTGTCTGGTTTGTAATGAATGAACTGTGTGTTAATCTTGAAAAATGTAAACATTCTCTTTGGTTTATGCACCACACTAAAGATGATAACAATATCTTTGCTACTGCTAAACTTTTTGGGATCCGTGTACACTCAAAATTAATATGGAAAAGCCAAACAAAATATATGTTACAGAGGTATCATATGTTACATATTTATTAAGTATAGTTACATTTTGTATTAGTGATACCAAGCTGCTCAATGAATACACAACCATTTTCCATAACCTATTTCATAAATGAGTTCCATCATAGAGCAGCTTCTCAGGAGCAAAATAAAAGGGTTACATCCCTCTTTCTCCTCCCTCACTTGAGGCATATAAAGGAAAAACAACAGAACCATGAACTCTGACAGTCTTTTCACCAAGATGACATACGTCAAAAACAAAAGATTTACATCTTGATTGTGATATTTAAGAAAACTATGGGTTTTGTTCGGGTGAAATGCCTTGTCTGCCTCAATGAAGCAGGTAGCAGTATCTTATGTCCAGCCACAAGGAGGGCGCTACTCTGGAGGTAAAATAGCCCTCCATTTGGACCTCCAGGCTGGGACTACATAGGAGGATGTAATTAATCGTCAGGACCACCAAAGCCAGTATTCTATGGAAGAAGAGTGGATTGTTAGGTCCCTTAAATGCATGGATAGGTTAGGGAATTTAGTCAGATATATGTATATGTTGGAGTTAGATATAGTGGGAAATGTTGGAAGCCATGGCAGGAAGAACAGGACCTCTTGGTAGGAGTGTCCCAGGGAGGTGTAATAGGACTGCTGTTATTTTCCATACATGTAAATAATCTGGCAGATGGGGTAAGCAGCAGTCTGCAGCTGTTCGCTGATGATGCTGTGGTGTATGGGAAAGTGTCCTCATTGAGTGACTGTAGGAGGATACATGATGACTTAGACTAAATTTATAGTTGGTGTGATGAATGGTAGCCAGTTTTAAATGTAGAAAAATTAGGTTAATGCCAAAGAGTAGGCCCCTGATATTCAAGTACAACATTAGTAGTCTGCTACTCAACACAGGCATAATATTCCAATGTGTTATTAAATGGTATGAGAATATAAGGATTGTGGCAGGGAAAGTGAATGTTCAACTTCAGTTTATTAGGAGAATTTTATGAAAGTGCAGTTCATCTGTAAAGGAGAATGCATATAGATCACTAGTGCAATCCATTGCTGAGTTTGGAATCCACACTAGGTCAGATTACTGGAAGACATTGAAGCAGTTCAGAGATGGGCTGCTAGATTTGTACAATGTACATTTTGCATTAGGGCATGAAGATAAGGTTAGAGAAATTAGGGCTCATATGGAGGCATATAGACTATCATTTTTCCCTCACTCTGTTTGCAGGTGGAACAGGAAAGAAAGTAACTAGTGGTGGTATAGAGTATCCTCCACCACACACCACACTGTGGCTTGTAGAGTATGTATGTAGATGTAAATGTAAAATAAAATGCAGAAGTAGTTGTAATAATGAATAAGAAATTAGCAATGTAGGTAAGCTTCTATTAACAACAGACTTATCGCATTATCATAGTGAACATAGACACAAAGCCAATACTCACCACATCAGTAAAAGTTTATATGCCAACTAGTTCCATAGATGATAAAGGTGGAAGGGATGTATAATAAGATAGAAGAAATTATCCAGATAATTAAGGGAGACAAAAATCTCAGTGTGATAGGGGACTAGAATTCAGTAGTAGGAAAAGGTAGAGAAGTAAAACATAACAGCAGAACATAGACAGGGGGAAGTGAATGAGAGAGGAACCCATCTAGTAGAATTTTCCACAGAGCATTCATTGCTAATATTTGGTTTAACAATGCTACAATTGCTAATATTTGGTTTAAAAATCATAAAAGGAAGTTGTATACATTGGAGAGACCTAGAGAAATACGAATGCTTCAAATATACTACATAATGATAAGATAGAGATTTTGAAACCAGATATTTAACTGCGAAACATCTCCAGAGACAGATGTGGACTCAGATCATAATTTATCAGCTATGAACTGCACAATAAAACTAGACAAATTGCAGAAAGATAGGCAGTTAAGGCATGAGACCCGGGCAAATTGAAAGAACCAGAGCTTTTTGAGAGTTTTAAAGAGAGCACTTGGCAATGATTGACTAAAACAGGAGTAGGGAATGGGAATGAAGATGAATGTGTGGATTAATGAAAGTAGAAAAAGATGAAACAGGCAAAAAGACCAAGTCTAGTCAATATCCTTAAAACAAGATATCACCCTAACTCATGTAAAGATAAAATATAAAAATGCAGCAAATGATGAAGAAAAAATGGAATACAGACGTTTAAAAATGAGACTGACAGAAAATTCAAAGTGGGAAAGCAGGGATGGCTAGATGAGAAATGCTAGGGTGTAGAGATATGTGTAACTAGTGCAAAGATAGATGACATCTATAGGAAAATTCAAGAGAAATTTGGAGAAAAAGAGAAGCAATTCTAGAATATAAAAAGTTCAGTTAAAAAAAATAGAATGGAAATCTGAAAGGTGGAAGAAATATATAGAAAGATTATATAAGGGAAATGAATTTGAATTAAATATAGAAAGGGAAAACAAAATAGATGAAGATGACATGAGAGATATCATATTGTGAGTAGAATTCATGACTTCAAGAATAATGTAACCATAGTGACTGTGATTTGATGAAAGATCAAAAATGACCCAAGAAACCAATTAGAGCTGGCCAACTGGCCTAGAGTTGTCAACAGTGGAACAGTCAATACAAACAGAAGACAACAATGAGGAAAATGGGCAGTGGAGATGGCATTAAAAAACAAACAAGTCCATTGGGAAACCATTAATAGTGAAAGGGGACCAAGGAACAGTTGTGTGTAATGGCTAGTGATACATCAGCAAGTGAGTACACCAATGAAAGCACGACCACCGTGTAGCAGAACCAGCATGGCGATGTTTGCACTCACAGTTATGCCTAGTGGCCGTGGTTGAGATCCATGCCTTCTGGCAGGCCTTCACAGTCTCTGGGCCAAGACACAAGAGTAACAATTCCAAAAAGGCAAGTGCTGACAGGTGTGATTATTACTGTGTCAGTTTAATTTGTCATGTTTGCTAGTACTAACATGAATTTGTACAGGAGAATGGAAAAACTTGTAAAGGTTGATTTTGAGGACAGTCAGTTTTGTTTCCATAGCAAAGCAGGAACATGCAAGGCAATACTGGCCATTAAAGAAACCAAACCTACATTTATTGCATTTGTAGATTTTGGCAGTCTGACTGGAATACATTCTCTGAAACTCTAAGGTGGCAGTGGTATAATACAGGGAGCAGAACATTATTTATAATTTGTACTGAAAACAAAGTGTAGTAAAAAGGACTGAAGGACATAAAAAGAAAGTAATGTTTGAGAACAAAATGAAGCGTGGTTGTCCACTATCCCCAACTTTATTTTCCCTCCAATCTGTACATTGAACAAGTAATAAAAGCAACCATAGAAAAAAATGGAGAAGGAATTAAAGTCCAGAGAGAAGAAATAAAAACTTAGTAGTGTGCCAATGACATAGTAATTTTATCAGTGGCAGCACGGTATTGAAAGAGCACTTTAACAGAATCAACAGGGTCTTAAAAAGAGGTTGTTAAGATGAATGTATAAAAAGTAAAACCAGGGTATTTATTTATTTATTCATCCATGGAACAATAAATATTGTATGGATGTCGTCAGTTTACAACACATGAGCACAGATTTACATTTACAATTATACAGGTTTCTCATATTTTGTGTAGTTTTTATAACTAGTCATACACACATTTATAATTACATAATATTTTGGTGATAATGTCATATGTTGCTAATAATCTACATCTATGTTAAATATTCTTTTACCGTATAACAACTTTTACTTACTAAAAAGGTTTCAAGCTTTTGTCTGAAAGTGAGGGGCTCATTTATTTCTTTAATTTCTTGTGGTAATTTGTTATACAGTTTTATCCCATTATAAAATACACTTTTTTGCGTCTTTGCCTTGTTCTTTCTGTGTAGATGGAGGTGGTGACAAGCTCTTGTTTCATGGTCATGTATTAGGCTGTTTGTGTTGTACATGTTGAGATTTTTCTTAATGAACATTATGTTCTGAAAGATATACTCACAAGAAACAGTTAGAATGCCTAGCTTTCTAAATAATTCTAGACAGTGGGCCCTGTTGTTGCTGTTTGTTATTATCCTTATGGCTCTTTTTTGTACTTTGAACACAGTTTGTATGTTACTGGCACTTGTTCCCCAAAACATGATCCCATAGCTGAGGACTGAGTGTAGATATCCATAATACGTTATTTTAAGACAGGTATTATTGCAGACCGGTGCAAGGATTCTGAGAGCATAGCATGCTGTGGATAATTGCTTTGCCAAAATGTTGACATGGTTTGTCCATTTCAATTGGCTGTCTACATTCATCCCTAAGACTTTGGTACTTGTTACACGTTCTAATTCATCATTATTAACTTTAATTCTAGTGGAATTGTGTTTTTTGTTCAATTGGAAGTTAATATAGTTACTTTTCTTTACATTTAGGGTTACTTTATTTTTTAATGACCAGTGACAGTTGTGTTGGATTTTCACCTGTTATTACTATGTTGCTGTCATCAGCAAAAAGTATTTTTTCTCCATGTCTGATACTTTGTGGGAAGTCATTAATGAATATAAGAAACAATATTGGGCCTAATACGCTTCCCTGTGGGACGCCTGTATTCACATTTTCTGGGTCAGACAGGTGTTTTATAAGGGAATTGTTTGAAACTTGTGATATCTCAACTCGTTGGACTCTGTTTTCCAAGTATGATTTGAACCACTTCTTTGTCACACCTCTTATTCCTATTTGCCCTAATTTATGAAGTAAGATTTTGTGGTCAACTGTATCAAAGGCCTTGGACAAGTCTGAAAAGATACCACTTACATTTTCACCTTTGTCCAGTGCTTCTAAAATTACTTTAGTGAACTGTGCTATAGCAGATTGTGTGCCTTTTCCGGCCCTAAAACCAAATTGGTCATTAGAAAGAAGGTTATATTTATTCAGGTAATTTAGCAGTCTCTTTTTGACTAGTATTTCTATCATTTTAGAAATTATAGACACTATAGATATCGGCCTGTAGTTCTCTACATTTTCCACATCTCCGTTTTTAAGGATAGATACAACTTTTGCTTGTTTTAGGTACTCCGGAAAGTATCCAGATTCGAAAGATTCATTAATTATGTCTGTTAATGGGCCCTTTATGGAGTCTATACATTCTTTAATTACGCAGACTGGGATTTCACCAAGTCCTACTGAAGTTTTATTTTTTTAGATGGTGTACTACTAGTGCCACTTCCCTTTCTGTAGTTGGCAAGAGCACCATTGAGTTTGTTGGCTGGTTCTGAGTAGGTAAATCATATGTATCTGGAAATTTCTGCTGTAATTTTTTTGCAATACTACTGAAATATGAGTTTACAAAATCAGTTAATTTTTTAGGGTTACCTACTGGTACATCTTTGTTTTTAATATGTGAATTGAGGTCCTTTTTAGCAGAGTTAGATGTTTCCTGTTTGACAATGTTCCAGGCTGCTTTGCTCTTGTTTTCAGCTTCAAGTAATATTTTTTTGTTTGAAAGTTTTTAGATACAGTCAAATTAAATTGTTATTCTAAAGAAATTAGAAAAGGAAGTAATACACTAAAAGTAGTAGTTGAGTTTTGGTGTTTGGGGTGCCAAATAACACATGATGGCTAAGGTAGAGAGGATATAGAATGCAGACCTGCTGCAGCATAAAAAGCATTCCTGAAAAATAGAAAACTGTTAACATCTGATGTAAATGTAAGTGTTATGAAGGTATTTATCTGGAGTGTAACCTCATGGGGAAATTTGTGGTGAGTTCCTATGGGATCAAACTGCTGAGGGCATTGGTCCCTAGGCTTACATACTACTTAAACTAACTTATGCTAAGGACTACACACACACCCATGGTCGAGGGAGGAGTCGAACCTCCGACGGGGAGAGCCACATGAACCATGACAAGGCACCTCAGACTGCACAGCTACCCTGTACGGCAGCCTCATGGAGAAGAGAAACAGGGATGATAAGCAGTTCATACAAAACTGGAATAAAAACTTGAAATATGTTGTTGCAGAGGAATGTTGAGGATTAAGTGGGTATATTAAGTTACTAAAGAGGAGGTACTGAATAAAAGAGTGAAAAAGAGAAATTTGTGGCACAAATGGATTAGAGAAGGGATCAGTTGACAGGTCACACCCAGCATCTTGAAGGAATCATCAGTTTGGCAATGGAGAGAAGTGAGGGAATAAATATTGCAGAGGGAGACCAATGATGAATATAGTAAGTAGGTTCAAGTGGATATAGGTTGCGGAAGTTATTCAGAGATGAAGAGGACTGCACAGGTTAAAGTAGGCTGGAGAGTTGCCTCAAACCACTCTTCATGGTGAAGATGTCAACAACAACAACAAATAACTGACACACACATTGGTTTACAATCATTTGACATGTGGGCCAGAAACACCAAGTAAAGATGTTTTAGTGGAAAGGTATTTTATTCAATAGAAAATTTAAAAAAGTGTGTTATAAATGACTGATGTATTAATCAAACGATGAAAAATCCAGGTTAAGGCCAGGAGGGCCATGGGAATGTAGGATATATTGCAGTGAAAGTTCCCACCCGCACAATTCAGAAAAGCTGGTGTTGGTGGGGAGGATCCATATGGTACAGGTTGTGAAACAGTTATTGAAATGAAGTGTGCTCAGCAACGGGGTGGTCCACTTGTTTCTTGACCACAGTATGTCGGTGGCCATTCATGTCGACAGACAGCTTGTTGGTTGTCATGCCCTCATAGAATGCAGAACAGTGGTTGCAGATGAGCTTGTCAATCACATGATTCATTTCACAGGTAGCCCTGCCTTTGATGGGATAGGTGATGTTTGTGACTGGACTGGAGTAGGTGGTGGTGGGAGGATGTATGGTACAGGCCTTGCATCTAGGTATATCACAGGGATATGAGCCACGAGGTAAGGGGTTGGAAGCAGCGGTTGTGTAGGGATGGACGAGTATATTGTGTCGGTTTGGTGGACGGTGGAATACCCTTGTGGGAGGGGTGGGGAGGATAGTGGGCAGGACATTTCTCATTTCAGGGCAAGGTGAGAGAGATAGTTGAAACCCAGGAGGAAAATATAATTCAGTTGCTCCAGTCCTGGGTGGTACTGAGTTACTAGGGCAATACTGCTCTGTGGCCAAGCGGTAGGACTTTGGGAGGTGGTGGAAGATGGAAAGATAAGGTACAAGAGATTTGTTTTTGTACAAGGTTAGGAGGATAATTATGGTCTGTGAAGGCTTCAGTGAGACCCTAGGTATATTTTGAAAGGGACTGCTTGTCACCGCAGATGCAACAACCACAGGTGGCTAGGCTGTATGGAAGGGACTTCTTGGTATGGAACAGGTGACAGCCGTCAAAGTGATGGTGGTCAGTAGGCTTGATACGGACAAAGGTACTGATGTAGCCATCTTTGAGAATCTTTGAAATGGAGGTCAACATCTAGGAAGGTGGCTTGTTGAGTTGAGTAAAACCAAGTGAAGCAAATGGGGGAGAAGTTGTTGAGATTATGGAGGAACGTGGATAGGGTCTACTCACCCTCGATCCAGATTGCAAAGATGTCATCAGTGAATCTGAACCACGTGAGGGGTTTAGGATTCTGAGTATTTAGGAAGGAATCCTCTAGATAGCCCATGTACAGGTTGGCATAGGATGGCGCCATGTGGGTGCCCATAACCATACCCCAAATTTGTTTGCAGGTAATGTCTTCAAAGGACAAGTAATTGTGGGTGAGGATATAGTTGGTCATGGCGACTAGGAAGGAGGTTGTTGGTTTGGAATCTGTCGGGCATTGTGAAAGGTAGTGTTCAATAGTGGTAAGGCCATGGGCATTAGGGATATTAGTATAAAGAGAGATTTCATCAATAGTGACGAGCAGGCCACTGTGTGGTAAAGAGACATGAACTGTGGAGAGTCAGTGGAGGAAATGGTTGGTATCTTTTATATAGGAGGGTAGGTTCCAGGTAACAGGTTGAAGGTGTTGGCCTACAAGAGCAGAGATTCTCTCAGTGGGAGCACAGTAAATGGCCACAATGGGATGTCCTGAGTGGTCGGGTTTATGGACTTTAGAAAGCATGTAGAAGGTAGGAGTGTGGTGAGAGGTAAAGTTGAGGAGAGAGATCGACTCTGGAGAGAGGTTCTGGGATGGGCCTAAGGATATGAGGAGTGACTGGAGATCCTGCTGGATTTCTGGAATGGGGTCACTGTGGCAAGGTTTGTAGGTGGAAGTATCTGACAGCTGGTGGAGTCCTTCTGTCAGGTAATCCTTGTGGTTTGAAACAACAGTGGTGGAGCCTTTGTCCACAGGTAGGATTATAAGGTCGAGATCAATTTTTAGATGGTGGACTGTGGTATTAACTAATGGTATTTCATTTATGCTGTACATGGATGTGATGCATATTATGTATTGTATGGTGGCTAAACCATATTTTTATCAGTAATAGTAAATGTCTACTAACAATGTTCTGATATCTATTTCACAGTGTATTTACATATTCATACTTGTATGTGTATACATACACAAAGTAACACAATCAACTGAATTTATTTGCTTAAAGATGGATAATAAATAAAATAATTAGCAACAGTTATTTTACAGTATGACACTGCTCTACAACTGAACTGCTCGTGTAGTTTAATGCACTGTGTATTTGGTTTACAAGGCACATATGTCAGCCAGATTTCAATCAAATTTGCATGACAGTCTGTCCTAGCACACTGGCCAACTTGAGCGTGATTTTGATGCAGTTTGCCACACTCTTTTTAGACAGATGCTGATTTGGTTCCCAATCTCCATGTCATGGAATGCAATACACAAACTGTTAAAATATGATAACACACAGGACAAAGTTGATACTATTCACAGAGAGAAGACACACCTAACTTCCCTCCCTTAGATTAACTTAGGGCTGTGGCAACAGGGAGGACTTTTGATTCTAAATTAAAATAAAATAAATTTGCCAGATCATGTCAAACAGGAGACCCCCAATGAAGAAATAAATACTAAGAACGAGAGTGAGGGAGGCACTGCTCTAGACTCAGAAAACATTTTTGTTAACTGTAAAGGAAGCTTATGAGAATGTGGTCCAAATTACATAGTTACTGAAGCAGCTGTTCTACATCTAGATCTATACTTTGAAAGTAAGTTGTGGTATGTTGTAATTAAATAGGTGCATAGTGGTAAGAAATGTACAGTGGCTCCTTACGAACTTGAAAAAGGCATTTTCATACCTTTGTTTAACTCTGAATGTTCTGTGGAAGATGTAGATGTTGGTAGTGATTACTCTGGTATTGGTATTTTAATGCACTCTCAGCAGGTGACTTTTGTGGCTAATTGTGATGAGGAGGGGAGACTTCTCCTGTGTCAGTAGTGGTGGAAGTGTGTGACACCCATGTGAGTGGTGTTAGCACTAATGATTTAGTGGTTGTGGTTGAAGCTGAAGCTGATACACTTAATTGAGGAGAGCTGAATGGCTGAATGGCATGGTTTATGTTGAAGTAATTGATCATGATCGGGCCAGTGTTGAGGCTGAGGAGAATCAAATTGTTCCAGTCGACATTAGTCATATTTTGTGTGAATGACAGGACATTAGAACACAGCATTGTGAGGTAAATAAGAACATTTAAGAGGTGTTGATAAGGATGAGTCAGATTCCACTTCAGATAAGACAGTTTATTGATCATTCTCAGCCAGATTTTACTTGCAACACTAAGGAGTACACCTATTAAAATCCAATTTGTGAGTCTGATCAAGCATTAGAAGTTATTCATGACACAAGCACATAGGTACCACTTTGCCCTATGCAGCTATATAATGATAATGAGAATCATTTGCAGAAAGATTTTTATTTTGAAGACATAGAGCATGATTTGCTTAGAGAAACTAATATTAACAAACAGCAGGATTTATGTGGCAGTTCATACATCAAATTCAGAGTTGGTGATTAGCATTGTTATTGTTTGAGTGACACAAGTAGTGCAATTTCTATTAATTCTGAAAAATTCAGGAATAGAGTTAAGCAGAGTTCTGAGTACATTGTATTTCCTATAACAGGAGCTAGGATTAAAGGTGCTACAGGTAAGTTTAGTAAAGTTGTAAACAAACAAGCTTTAATCAGATATCATGTTGATAATGCCATTTTTGAGCAAGTACGCTTAGTGTCAGTGATCTGAATAAGGAGATATTGCTAGGCAAGGACTAGATATTGAAAAACAATGTAACATTTGACTGGATAAAGTTCAGAGTAAATTTTTCTAATGCCAGTACACATTTTTCTGGTTATATTAGGTTACACTTAAGTGACATAGATAGAAAGATGCTATATAGATGATGATGATGATGTTGATGATGACAGTGATGATGATGATTTATCCAGTAATGATTCAACTGATAGGGATTTTGATCAACCTGTTACTGACAAAGTAAAAGAAGCAGACAAGCTTACTGGAGATGATAAATCAGAACCAGAAGAAGTATTGAGATCCTATAAAGATATATTTAGTGAGAAACCAGGTAGAGTTAAGAACTATGCATCCAAGGCTTAAAGACCACCAGCCTTTCTTTATAAAACTGTACTCAGTTCCTATTTGTAAAAGACAGGTCATGGAGAGAGAGATTTGCAGAAGATGCAAAAGTGGAGGATTATTGAAAGGAGTACCAGCCAATACAACAACCCTCAGGAGGGTGTACAATCTTTGTGTACCATGCATGTGGCAAATGCAAGGTCCGTAGCTAAAGCCCGGGTCATGTAGGGAGATGGCCCAATTTTCAGCCATTCTGCATATCCCCCTCCATTAGCTGCTGACAGCCACTAATATTCATTCTCTATCCGAGCTGATAGCAGTGAGTTAGGCTGCATTCACAGTGGTACATACTACTGTCTTCAGACATTGTCCCAGAGGTCGCCTGATAACATCGTCCGACAGCATGGTCATAGTGCATCTGATATCCATCATCAGTTTTTGGCAGGGTCAAGGAAGTTAGGTTATGTTACATCAGAATCTATTTTATGTATGAAGTAGGTTGGATTTTAACCTCTTATGGTGGGTACCACAATGCCTCTGTGCTTGGATATAAGTGCTGCATAGTGGTTTCCGTTATTAAAGAGAGATGCCGAATGCATGCGAATGAGCTTTCCTCTCTTGTTAAGAACATGGCTAGTACTGTACACTATGTCCTCAGTAATTGGAATAACCAGACAAGTTTCACAAGTATATGTGATGACAGGAGAAACATACTGTTATACACTCAAAATAATCCACAGTGACCTTGCAAAGCAAATTATAAACACTCTGTTTCACTGTACTTATTTAAAGTTGTGCAGACATACATCAGTTAACCTGCAATGGCTGTTATTTAGCACATGAGTGCAAGACAAGCCTAAGGTTGTGCATGAGATACTCCAAAAACCTAAAGCACTTAATGGTGGAAATACATACCATACACCACATTTGCAAACCTTTTCATATTAATAGAATCATTATCCTACTGGTATAAAATGCTAATAAGCAGTAATGATAATAAAAGAACCAGTACAGTAGCTATAAGCATATAAGGTACATCATCCTTTCCACTTGAACAAATTATTTTTTGAGGTTATAATCTATGCCTAATATTTCCAGTAAAGATTTTGCGTATTTGAGGTTTCGATTGAATCTGCGATTTCAGTGCACAGATTCCAAACTGTAACCCGATTATGATATTTTCATCCTCAAGATGCCACAAACTCACTCTTTCTTGGACTAAACTCATCAGTTTCTCACGCTCCAGATTTCATGTGTGAGAATGTTTGTCAATTTGACTGAAGAAAACAAACTGATTTGAATTTCATCGATTGTCATTGGAAGCCTATACATACTGGATCAGCTATAGTGTGACCGCACATCTAGTGGCATACTGATTTGAAAAGATGGGCCTTCTCCGGCCGATGTCGGTCGTCGATGGAATCCACCGGTATCAGAGCCACTGTGACTGCAGCCTTACAGCTAGATTGCGAAAATCTCACTCCTGCATGCTGCACTGTTGCTGTATATCACTACAGCCAATTTATTCATTCAACAGTCAGCTGTTTCTTCTTTTTCTTTTGTTCCTTGTACCAATATAGCTATGAATGTGTATCTGTAAAAGTTTTAGTGCAATTAAAAAAAAAGTCACATGACAGCATAAACGTGAAGTCTTCACATGCAGGGGAGGGGTATTATTTACCACATTTATAAATTCCTAAAACTTGAATTTGAAAGCAGGTCTCCTACCGTTGACATTTGAAGATGCAAGAACAAACTACACAAGCATGAGAATTGTAAACGAAAGTGTCAGAGCTGTAGAAAATGTTGGTTTAGTGTCACCTGGAAAGCATCAAAATCGCAAGAAACCTGTAACACAAATGGATGGTTTTAACAATGATATTTTAAAGTGTTCCATGTAAATTGTAAATGCTCACCATCACAAAAAATAGTTATGGTTGTGCATGAGAAAATTGGCTTTAGATGTAGCACTTTGTCAATGTAAAAGAATGTTAAAAGACATTGGTTCCAGATATGTTAAGATTGAACCTGTTTTTAGCTTAAAGAAGTTACACAGATGCACCATGAACTACATCCCTATAAAGAATCATGATAAAAGAGAAAGAGGTAGTTCAACTGTGTATTACCTTTATGAAACATGGGTTGATCAGAATCATTCTAGGAAGACCTGCTGGAAAATGAGTGACTGTACTGGTGGTTTTAAAGCTTCTATAGTAATAGGTATTCTGCATGCTGGCTCTTCTTCTGGTTTTGTTCCTGAGAGTAAACAGCAATGACTACCATTCAGAAATGAACGGTCAGATTCATGACAGGGTTCACAATTCTTGTCATACCTTGCTTCAAACTCAGTTATTGTAACATGCCTTGCCAGTTATAATTCAGCTGTTATAGAGAAAACACCAAATGCAAACACCAGAAAAGCAGATATTTTTCCCTGGCTTAAAAATAAAAATATTTTGTACAGTATAAACTGGACTCGTGCTGATCTCCTGCAGTGCAGCTTGTTATTTATACAAATCACATGACAGGATGTACAAACTTGACTTCCTTGCATAGGTATGGGGTCATACAGTTTTAAATTTATCCACATATCACTGTCAGTATAACCCCATGGTATTAATTTGGGCATAGGATAAAGGCTGTGTGGGAGAAAAAAAAAAGAAGGAAAAAAAAAGCAATCAAGATAATAGACACTGAATCACTTGTGCATGAGGCAATAGACAACATCGCCCCTTTACTGTGGGTACAGTCTGTGCGGCATGCTGAAAAGCTTCAGAAAGAAGAATTGGACAGGAAAGTGATGATGGATGAAATAGCAGTGATGATGCTATTACGATGTAGACGTCGGAACAAATTAAAGTAATAATATTTCTTAGATTTAAGGACTCGTGGTTTAAAAATGTGTTTGTCAACATATCAGTTGCATACATAGTAATGAGAACTTCCTAGCCTTTATTGATTAGGAATTTGTATCCTATGAGTTATGCAGACTATAATGTTCAACATACTGCCCAAGGAGAAGTTAAGCTTCTCCTAGCATGTTGTATACTCTAATAACACATGAGAATGTGACCAGACAAATTCGCCAGAACTACGATATTTATGCAGGTAAATCCCTGTCATTTTCAAGGCACAAACTGGAAAATGCGTTAAAATGACTGTAACTGTTCCTTGCCAAGATATAAGTGGTTTTCAGTGTTGATGGCCAGCAATTCCTTGAGTTACTCGCAGGTGATAGTTAATTGTTTGTTTGTTCAATGATTATAAATGCAGTCTCTCACTTTAATGTCAAACGCGTTAGTTTACATTCATAATGCCTACTGACAGCAAACAGTATGAAAACACACTGTTCATTTTTACAGACACACATTCACACATACACCTTATAAAGATTTTTAAAAATTCTATTTAATAGAAACAGTCATCAAACAAGTACAATCATTTCCGTTTGTGCTCGAAGTTAATTTTGTTGTGTATTAAACTTTCACTTCTGAAACAGTTTAAGTCCCAAAAATGACAATTACTGCAAGCAGTTTCAATGCTCTTGTCGTTAGACAATTGTCATTTTGAGAAAACTTGTACTTCACATCTTCACAAAGCTTTGTCAGCTGTTTTCGCCTCCTGACATCATGCGGATTAAAGCTGTGGAGCAGGAATGGAACATTGTCAATATGTGAATTAATATTTCTCTCATGATGTCTGATCAAAATCAGTTTTAAAATTTATTATTCCCCTTATAGTTTTGAATGTATAGTACAATGTACTATAGGCAAATGAACCTGTTTATTGTCCGCAGCATCACAGTTTGGAATTGTGGACTTTGTTTATCTACTCTGTGCTGCCACACATGCGCAATTCTCATCCCTCTGCACTTGCACAGTGCTCCACCTCTATGCGCAGAAGTGCCATCCAATGTGATGCGGGGTATAGTGTGGTATTTGCTTCTACAGTTTTACACATCAATACCACATTCGTTTTACACGAGATTACATAAATCTTTCCTTATGATTCTGGATATTATGGATTGTCAGTAGAACTGTGGAGGATTTGATAACTGAGCTTACCTTATACTTGTTACATAATCATTGGGAATATACCCATATACATGAATATAATACTCCTGAGAGGTACTTATGCTTTGATAATGGTTATGATTGACACATGCTTATTATGCTTTTTCACTAATATGCCTTTATGCTTTTCACGTACATGAATACAATACTTTTGAATGACTGTTATGGCTTGTATTGACAGTCATTATACACCTGATACACTTTCATACAGAATGTTATGCTTACTGGATGATGCCTTGACAAGGAGGTAATGAACCATATTTATTATTCTGTAGATTTTGATACAATCGTTCTTTGTGGTATGACTTTATGAAGTATATGATGGGATTCTGTCATTCTATTGAATTCTTATGAGGAGGATATGAATGTAATGATTTTGTTTCTATAACTGACTCCATCACTCTGCTGAGTGTTTGGTAGTGTGTTCTCTGATTTGACCTTTATGCTTGTAGCTTTCTGCATTGTGCTTGTGTGACAACAGAAAATGTACCTAATTATTCTCTGACTTGACCTTTATGTTTTGCTTCTTTCTGTTTTGTCCTTGTGTGACAACAAATAATTCACTTAATTGCATTATATTTCATTCTTTATTTTCATTTTTATCAGTGTTTGCCCATGACTCTATGAACTTGCTCAACTGTGTATGATATTTAGATCTATTGGACTAGGCACTTATATACTCTTGGATCTTTCTTGTTTTCTTGTATTTAATGGTACTTTTGTCTAACTTGAATTTCTTCTTGTTTCTGGCTTTGGTGCAGGAAGCCTTTTAGATTTCAAACATTTTGTGTGTGGTTGATGAACCTTGGGTGTTTGTTCACTAATACTATTCTGTATAGCGGAAATAAGATTTAGGGAGATGGTATTTTTGGTATTTTGAGTTGATATTTGATGTGACATTCTTCAAATGAACTGTTGATGATATCTGAAACTGATTGTTCCATATACTAATGGAAAATCCAGAATGGAATGTAACAATGCCAGAGAAGGAAAGTTGCTTCTCACCATATAGCAGAGATGCTGAGTCGCGATAGGCACAATAAAAAGATTCACACACTCATAGCTTTTGGCCATTAAGGCCTTTGTCAGCTGTAGACACACATACACACACGCACACATGCACTCACGCAAACGCAAATTGCACACACGTCTACAGTCTCAGAGAGCTGAAACTACACTCTCTGAGACTGCAGATGTGTGTGCAAGTTGCATTTGCGTGAGTGCGTGTGTGCACGTGTATGTTTTTGTGTCTACGGCTGACAAAGGGCTTAATGGCCGAAAGTTATGAGTGTGTGAATCTTTTTATTGTGCCTATTGTGACTCAGCATCTCCGCTATATGGTGAGTAGCAACTTTCCTTCTCTGCTATTGTTCCATATACTGATGTATATGCTTTAGTCCTTCTTGACTCCTGGTATCTTGTTTTGTAATTTTGACTCTTATGTTTGTATCTTATGCTATGTATAATGACTGTGATAGTGGCATGAACTTTATGTTCCACCTTATGGTTTTTTATGTCTAGAATTTTGGTTTTCTTCTTGTGTAGACACAGAGAGTATTTAAGTTTGTTTTCAATTTTCAGTAGCATGTTAGGGTTAGTCTGTTTAAACCCCATCTTGTAGTATTACCATGTTAATCTTATATTACACAACCTCTTATGCTAGTTTTTTGTAAGTCATTGTTTGTAACTGTATGACAACACCTAAACACCTACATCCGGGAGCACCTTTATTGACATTGGGGGGGGGGGGGGGGGGTGTATTCAGGAAAATATATAGGGGAATCTGTCTTCTATTTTTTTGCATTGGTAACATTCAGAAAGTTTTTTTCTATCTTTTATATTATGTCATCCGTATGATGATCACCCAACGGGTTTATCTCTTTTTCTTATGCATATGTTTGTATCAGTGAAATCCCTCTCATTGTTATTGTTATTGTCATTGTGGTCTTCAGCCCAGAGACTGGTTTGATGCAGATCACCGTGCCACTCTATCTTGTGCAAGCCGCCTCATCTCTGAATAACTACTGCAACATACATTCTTCTTTATCTGCTTAGTGTATTCATCTCTTGGTCACCCTCTACAATTTTTACCCACCACACTTCCCTCCAATACTAAATTGGTGATCCCTTGATGCCTCGGAACATGTCCTACCAACCAGTCCCTTCTTCTAGTCAAGTTGTGCCACGAATTCCTGTTCTCGCCAATTCTATTCACTACCTCTTCATTAGTTACCCATCTTATCTTCAGCATTCTTCTGCAGCACCACATTTTGAAAGCTTCTATCCTCTTCTTGTCTAAACTATTTATAGCCCATGTTTCACTTCTATACATGGCTACATTCCACGCAAAGAGTTTCAGAAAGGACTTCCTGACACATAAATCTATACTCGATGTTAATAAATTTCTGTTCTTCAGAAACACCTTCCTTGCCATAGCCAGTCTACATTTTATATCCTCTTTACTTTGCCATCATCAGTTATTTTGCTCCCCAAATAGTAAAACTCATCTACTACTTTGTGTCTCACTTCCTAATCTAATTCCCACAGCATCACCTGATTTAATTTGACTACATTCCATTATCCTCGTTTTGCTTTTGTTGATATTCACCTTATATCCTCCTCTCAAGACACTGTCCATTCCGTTCAGCTGCTCTTTCAGGTCCTTTTCTGTCTCTGACAGAATTACAATGTCGTTAGTAAACCTCAAGTTTTTTATTTCTTCTCCATGGAATTTAATTCCTACTCCAAATTTTTCTTTTGCTTCCTTTACTGCTTGCTCAGTATGCAGATTGAATAACATCAAAGGGATAGGCTACAACACTATCTCACTCCCTTCTCAACCACTGCTTCCCTTTCATGCCCCTCGACTCTTATAACTGCCATCTGGTTTCTGAACAAATTGTAAATAGCCTTTTGCTCCCTGTATTTGACCCTTGCCACCATCAGAATTTGGAGACAGTATTCCCAGGATAGATACAAGTTCTGGAAATCAGGGAATTCCAAATGTGACAGGGTAAACAGGGAAATTCCGGGGGGGAATGGAAAAATCTCATTTTTGTATTTTTGTATCAGTATATGAAATGGTTTGTTTACTGAGATGTCATGCACCGTTGCTGGTTGGGTGCAGCTGAGTACATGTACTGCTTCCCTACTCCCTCATTCTTATTGCTTCTCCCATTTCTACCATACACGTCATCTTGCTGTCAGTGCTGGCACCACTTCTTACTGCTAACCTAGCAGCTGCTGATGAGAGGCAGGCAGGCATGAGGAGTG
Source organism: Schistocerca cancellata (assembly GCF_023864275.1). Taxonomy (NCBI): domain Eukaryota; kingdom Metazoa; phylum Arthropoda; class Insecta; order Orthoptera; family Acrididae; genus Schistocerca; species Schistocerca cancellata. The sequence continues at coordinate 824,511,684 of NC_064627.1, read as the reverse complement.
GTTTGTTTGGATCTGATTCTCAGACTGTTGATGCAGCGGCTGGAGATATGGTCATATGTGCATGAATTGTCTCTTAGTGATTGTGTGAATGTGTATGTACTTTCATTTTCTGACAAAGGCTATGGCCAAAAATTTAGTTGTGAGACTGTGATTGTCTTTGCTACATGCCTGTCTGTGGCTCAGCAATTATCTTTATGGTGAGTTGCTACCTATCCTCAATAGTTTTGATTATCAGAGTATTCCCACAAGTTATCTGTTGCATGGATTGATCACTGCAGTCTCATTTCATTTCATCAACATGGTGTCTGTGACACGTGAATAGCTGGCCACACGAGTGGACTTCAAAACAGGCCAAAACCAATTTTTGTGGGTATCTCTAATGGATCGGGACTGCCGATCTGAAGCCCATCGTTTCCCACTAATGTGCAGGCCCTGCCCGTTGTATCTAGTCTCACTAGTCTCACCGATCTACCCACAGCCCAGGTCTGTTTGTGTGTGGCATAATGCAGTGGATTTTCATGGTTTATCCATGGATCCAGCATGCAGTGCTCTTCGGCAAGCCAGAGAGTGATGGATTTCAGAACTGTGACTGTCTCACTGCAAGTCCATTGTACAGTGCAGGCTTTTACAAACATTTTATTTATTCTAGTACATTTTGACACTTCAAAAGTAGTTTATATATTAGAAAGCATGGACGATAAAAAGAAGTAAATTTTGGCAGTTGCTGGCAGTTCGTACACTATGTGCTCATGTATTTCTTAATAGAAAAATTGCACAATACTTGTAAAGTAATAGACATAACACAGTGAGTAATAACTGACAATAACAAACATAATAGAACCAACATTTTATTGGCAGTCACCTATAATGTTGGTTTACACAGCTCTTCCCCACTTTATGCATATCTTTGAAGAGGCCCACTTTTTTGTTGTTGTCGTTGTTGTTGTTGTTGTTGTTGTGGTCTTCAGTCCTGAGACTGGTTTGATGCAGCTCTCCATGCTACACTATCCTGCGCAAGCTTCTGCATCTCCCAGTACCTACTGCAGCCTACATCCTTCTGAATCTGCTTAGTGTTTTCATCTCTTGGTCTCCCTCTACCTACATCCTTCTGAATCTGCTTAGTGTATTCATCTCTTGGTCTCCCTCTATGATTTTTACCCACCACACTGCCCTCCAGTACTAAATTGGTGATCCCTTGATGCCTCAGAACATGTCCTACCAACCGATCCCTTCTTCTAGTCAAGTTGTGCCACAAACTCCTCTTCTCCCCAATTTTATTCAATACCTCCTCATTACTCATGTGATCTACCCATCTAATCTTCAGCATTCTTCTGTAGCACCACATTTCGAAAGCTTCTATTCTCTTCTTGTCTAAACTATTTATCGTCCATATTTCACTTCCATACATGGCTACACTCCATACAAATACTTTCAGAAACGACTTCCTGACACTTAAATCTATACTCAATGTTAGCAAATTTCTCTTCTTCAGAAACACTTTCCTTGCCATTGCCAGTCTACATTTTATATCCTCCCTACTTCGACCATCATCAGTTATTTTGCTCCCCGAATAGCAAAACTCCTTTACTACTTTAAGTGTCTCATTTCCTAATCTAATTCCCTCAGCATCACTCAACTTAATTCAACTACATTCCATTATCCTCATTTTGCTTTTGTTGATGTTCATCTTATATCCTCCTTTCAAGACACCGTCCATTCCATTCAACTGCTCTTCCAAGTCTTTTGCTGTCTCTGGCAGAATTACAATGTCATTGGCGAACCTCAAAGTTTTTATTTCTTCTCCATGGATTTTAATACCTACTCCAAACTTTTCTTTTGTTTCCTTAACTGCTTGCTCAATATACAGATTGAATAGCATCGGGGAGAGGCTACAACCCTGTCTCACTCCCTTCCCAACCACTGCTTCCCTTTCATGTCCCTCGACTCTTATAACTGCCATCTGCTTTCTGTACAAACTGTAAATAGAATTTTGCTCCCTGTATTTTACCCCTGCCACCTTCAGAATTTCAAAGGGAGTATTCCAGTCGACATTGTCAAAAGCTTTCTCTAAGTCTACAAATGCTAGAAATGTAGGTTTGCTTGTGTCTGGATATGTGTGTGTGTGCGTGAGTGTATACCCGTCCTTTTTTCCCCCTAAGGTAAGTCTTTCCGCTCCCGGGATTGGAATGACTCCTTACCCTCTCCCTTAAAACCCACATCCTTCCGTCTTTCCCTCTCCTTCCCTCTTTCCTGATGAAGCAGCCGTTGGTTGCGAAAGCTAGAATTTTGTGTGTATGTTTGTGTTTGTTTGTGTGTCTATCAACCTGCCAGCGCTTTTGTTTGGTAAGTCTCATCATCTTTGTTTTTAGATATATTTTTCCTACGTGGAATGTTTCCCTCTATTATATTCATATTTATTTATTTATTTATTCCATGTGATCTGATGGTACACAGTGTGTTGCAGATGTCGGAAAATATCATTTAACATTGTTAACATATATTAACATAGGCCTTAGTATCCTAATGTATTATATTGCTCAATGTTTTCAATTTAACACAAACAGCAAGGTTACTGTTCTAAGTATTCATTTACAGAGTAAAAACAGTGACACAACAAATATGACTTCATGACACAACAAATATGACTGCAAGTACATTGTACAGCATGGTATTTTATACACATTTTATTTGTTATAGTACAGTTTGGCACTTCAAAAGTAGTTTATATGTTAGAAACTATGGACAATAAGAAGAAGAAAACTGTCAGTTGCTGGCAGTTTGTATGCTATGTACTCATATATTTCTCGAAAGTAAAATCTCACGTTATCTGTAAAATAATAGACATTGCACAGTGGGTAATAATCAACAATAATGAAGATAGCAGAACCAACATTTTATTGGTGGTCACCTACAGTGTTGGTTTACACAATTCTTCCCCACATTATAAACTTCTTTCAAGAGGCCTACTTTTTTCTGAGGTTATTTCTGAAACCAGTGAAGGTATTTTAAATCTGTCTTGCGACTCCAAGGGAATGCATATTTTTGTCACCAAATGTGTTTCATTTTTATTGAAATAAAGTAACATCAGTGGTCTTAATGATATACCATTTGGCTTCCGCAACTTCACATACAGAGCTTGATTTTGCTGTAGATTAGTTCTCACTGCTTCATGCAATTTAGAATTCTTTCATTTATGTGCTGTAATTAATAAAACATAATTTTGTTGGCTTCCCCAAGGAGTTGTATTAATATAAAGCTCTTGGTCTGCTAGTCAGAAGATTTTGCTAGTTACATCAAAACTTTTGATGACTTGACCTTGATGTAAATCTAAGAAATTTGGCAAAGAAAAGTGATTAAACAAAAGCCCCAAATGTAAACTTATGGAGCCACGTATATACCATGCTGATTCGAAAGAGTGGAAAAAAAAGGCCAGCCCAAAATGTGGTTTTGGAATTTCTGTGACAACAAATCTACTTGTGGATCAACTACTGTAAAATGAACAACTGTGTAAATATTTTCAGCCAGCTGGAGAATGCCACTCACTACACATTTAACATGAACATGAGTTCATAACGTGCTCAGTGAGGAGAGGACAGTCACCAATATCAGTAAAATATACTGGCCTTTAAGACCACCTGATTGCTCTGCTTGTGGTTTTACCTGTGTGGCAAGTTGAATTGTCAAGTGTATTCAGATAATCCCTGCGCACTAAAAGAGCTATGATGGAACAGTGAAAATGCTATTGCTGCTGTTACTCAGTTAGAGCTTTTAAGCGTATACATTGTGATCTCAACAGAGGCCATTTACAGCACTGTCCATGAAGAGCAATTCTCCCTGACTTAACTTATTTCCTGTCAGTCTGATATACACATTTCCCAGCCAGTTTTCTCTTGACCACTGTACATGTCATATGAGTGCATCATGTCTGCTGAAAACATTATAATGTAAGTCAACTGTGAAGTTAGAGTAAAGCTGTGTATATAGATGATCCCCCCTTTTTTATTTTTATATAAGTTCCAATACAAGTGAGAGCCAAACTTGCTATTGAACTGGTTGGTATATGTTCTTTGCTGTAACTGGAACAAACCAGGATATGACAACATTCTGCTTCTGACTGATGGATTATAGAACAAATGTAACAGTTCAGAAAATATTCACTTGGTTCCTAGACTAAACTCCTCTCTCTCTTTCTTTCTCTCTCTCTCTCTCTCTCTCTCTCTCTCTCTCTCTCTCTCATTCTCTCTCTCTCTCTCTCTCTGGTATCTGGCAATTGTTGTTGTGCTGCTGTGAACTTTTCTTTACATACTGTGATAATTCCACCATTAAAAAAGCTTTTTTTTCCTTTTCTTTAATATTTCAACATCTACATACAAATTGTGTAGTAAGTCCTGCATCAAAAGTTTTTTTTTTTTTTTTTTTTTTTTTTTTTTTTTTTTTTTTTTTTTTTTCATTATTCAATATCTACATACAAACTCTGGAAACCACTCTCAAGTGTATGGCAGGTGATAAGCGCAGCATCATCTGTTATGCTTTCTTCCCATACAAGTCGCATATGGAGTTAAGGAAGAATGACTACTTAAATGACTCTGGCTGTGCTGTAACTAGTCTAATCTTACTTTCACAGTCCCTACAGCACTGATACACTGAGAGATGAATATTTCTCAACTCTTCACTTAATATCGGGTATAAAACTGTATAATAAACATTTTTGAATTAATCGATGTCTGTCTTCAAGCATTTGCCAATTCAGGCTTTTTGTGACAGAAAAAATAAAGGTAACCGTCCACTGTAGAGTTGCAGTGGTGTAAAGTCAATGCCAGGTATGCAGTATTTGACAATGAGTGAAATTACAAAAATGTGTGTGTATGTGTGACCCCTCCCCCCATGTGCGTGCTTGCATGCGTGGGAGTTCTTCCAATGCACCAATTTGCAGTGGGTGCACGGGGGCACACATGCATGCCCACCCACATGCATGCACCCACCCACATGCATGCACCCACCCACATGCCCACTCATGCAGCTGCAAATTGGTGTGTTGGAAGAGCTTCCGAGAGTCTTGAACCTGTGATACCTCTACCTGATTACTACCCTCTCCCATGGATCCTGTACCCTCTGCAGAAAGTACAGGACCTGTTATACTCATCCACTTGAGTGCAAGTGGTGTGTCAATTGTAGATCTAGGCATCCTGTACTGGGTGGATGGGAACCAGGGAGGACTCAGGGTGCTGCACCGATCCCCCTAACCAACAAGTTTGAGGTGCTGTCTTTCACTGAAGCTGAAACTGAACCAGTGGGACTCACTTCACCTGTTTTGGGAAACCTGTTTTGTACAGTGTCAGGAGGAGGCAAAGGCAAAAGTGTAGGGGTTTATAAATCATCAGCAGTTCAAACATATGGCAAATGATGGTAACCCTTAGGTAAATAGCAGAAAGGGACGGGAGAGGACACCAGGTGCACTCAGTGTGTATGCCAGGGGGCCTCATTCAACATGCTGAAGAGGCTACTCCAGCAGCCATTGAGGGAAAATAGTGCAACCAACTGCAGATTGTGTTGCACATAGGAACAATTGATGCCTGTCATCTGGGCTCTGAGGCCATTTTTGGGTCACTCCAGTGACTGGCAGAGAAGGTTGAGAAGACCAGCCTTGCACATGGAGTTTCAATGAAGCTCACAATTTGCAGCATTCTCCCTAGAACTAATTGTGCCCTTTGGTTCTGAGTCAAGGAGGAGGACTGAACCAGAGACTTCAAAGGTGCTGTAACAAGCTATGCTGTGACTCCTTGGACTTGCACCATAGGGTTGAGAACTGTAGGGTCCCTATAAATGGGTCAGGTGTACACTACACATCAGAGGCTGCTACTCAGGTACCTGAATATGTATGGGGTGCAGACAAAGGATTTTAGGTTAGGTGACTCTCCATCCAATCCAGATAATCATAGCTGTATAAAATACCACCTTTAAATGTCGGAGAGGAGAGAAGCATTTTAATTATCACTAATGTTAAATGAGAATAAATTACATGGTTTCTGTAGTTCTATCTATTATTGGACAATGGTAATAATGAATTCTCAGTCGTGCCAGTGGATCAACTTGGGACATTACTTATTGAACGACCGTCGTAGTTTGGGCCTCCACCATTCACCACTACAAAGACAAGTGAAAACCAGAAAATTTCTCTCACAGTTAATAAAAGTTCCATATCTTACCTTAGCTGCTGCATATGATTATTCAACTTTGGTATCCTCAGGCATTGTTGCTTCAGGAAGTCCCAGTGTTCGAAGTTGCTGATGTACTAATTTTTTAAATAAAACATGGCGTATATCACTTTTCTTGTTTTGTATTATGAGCAATTTGGATGTACATTGAAGATGTATACATTTCTTGTCTGACAGACTCCGAAAGTGTCTCTCACAAACAGCTTCTGAAAGACAATAATGCAGACTCACTGACTGACTGACTCTCTCCCTGCCTCTTTTACGTGCCAATTTCTTACTGATTCTCTTCGACTTACTCTATCCCTCGTGGCTCATGAACCATTTTTTTTTAAAATATAAAACTGAACAATCGAATGCACTGTTAAATGTAAGATTTACAAATTAACAATTAAAGACATTAGAAGTTTTTCATTACTTACATCAAAAAATGGGCCACATATTGCCTTACATGTTCTGATGTGCGTTCTGGACGAGTTTACTTAATTTCATACACAATTTGAATTAATTTTACAGAACAACAATTTAAATTACATTTTAGTTAATTATAAACTTTGAATAAAATATTGTTAAGGGTATTTTGGACAGCTCTCAAGTAGTGCTATCCTTTTAAATAACCATAATGAGTAAACATCATAGCTTTTCAGAAATAGGGAAGAAGTAAATTTTCATGGCTGCACAGTTCATATCACAAAATTTCAAAGTAGGGTTATTAACAAATGGCTTATCCCTTTAGTTGCTGATATAAATCGAGTAACATATTAATGTGAAATTTGATCTGAGGTAGTAAACTCATGTGTACTATTTTTTTAAAGGGCAGTTTACTACTGGAACTGGGTATAGACATAACAGTGTAAAGTCCAGAAAGCTAGAAATTCAAGCTAAAATGACCTCTTCAGAGAATTTTTGATGCGAGGAAGGAATTTCAGATACGGCTGGGAAGGTTGTCCCATTTCAGTACCCCCTCAAGAGGTTTTCCTAACCAAAGGTTAGTGAAATGCTCTTCTACTATCCTGGAAGTGGAATGTAGACAATTTGGAAAAAGAATTACAAGCCAGTACCCAGAGGTAAATTACCGAATACAAAAATAGTGAGATACAGGTGGTGTCAAGCACCAAAAACATTAAATCATTAAATTATATAAAAGAAATCATGGGTGACACACAAAACATATAAAATTATACAGGTATAGCTTTAATAGTGTGTAACACTTTATAGACAAACAATCTGAAATATAAAAATTTACTGTGGTATGAGAATTCAATTACAACAAAACATCCTAAATAGCACATATGAGACACACCCATGGTGTGAATCAAAATGAAGTCCAAAATAGGTAACATAGGATTCCCACCTAAGTTATAGAAAACACATTTTTACATTCATCTTGAAATTTCATTTCCTTATGTAAGTTATTTCTTCTGGTGGGATCTCCATCCTATACAGTCCAATGTGGAACTTCGGGCAACACTGTCTTTTCAGCACCTGATACCACACACATTATAAGTTTGCATCCTAATGGATGAGATCACATACAATAAACAAAAGTTTCAGTCATTTATGTACATTCATGATATTATTTTTCTATTTAACTCACTTCTCACTTCAAAAAGTAGTTCTTGAAATAGGTCATATCACCACAATACTAGGCAAAACACATAGTAAAAATAATATATAAGAAATAGTAAGATATTGACTTAGAAAAGTGTAACCATCATATTACACATTGCATTGGTATCCTAAAATTGGATGATTTTCCTTCCCCTGTATACACAGAAACTCAGAGTCAACGGATAAGTCTAGTATGAAAGCAAACAGGTAGATCAGCATCAACCTCACAGTGGTCCAAACAGGAAACTTCCATGAGACAAAACGCTTAGTCAGCCTGACACCTACATAATATCTCAAGTGTGACTCTAACCCAAAAATATATGTATGTGTAATATCAAAAATCATACATAATGATTGTGTATAAAGTGTCCAGATCAGAATTATCATCTTTGTGTTATAGAAGTACAGTCTCAATGTACGTTTTACCATCTTCAATCTGCATCACAGGATCCACAGCATCATCTTGAAGTTTCTTGAAAAATACATATTTTTAGAAGAAAGGCTGTATGACATAGCAGTAAACTTAGCTTTAAATTCCAAATTTTCCATACAGCACTTAGGATCTAGAATGCTCATACATATTATATTATAAAAGTGAGAGTTCCTTGACCTAGTCTTGGCCAGATGTGTCATTCAGTTAGCATATAATTAATCAGTTACTTATATAATAGAGGGAAACATTCCACGTGGGAAAAATATATTTAAAAAGAAAGATGATGAGACTTACCAAACAAAAGCGCTGGCAGGTCGATAGACACACAAACAAACACAAACATACACACAAAATTCTAGCTTTCGCAACCAACGGTTGCCTCGTCAGGAAATAGGGAAGGAGAAGGAAAGACAAAAGGATATGGGTTTTAAGGGAGAGGGTAAGGAGTCATTCCAATCCCGGGAGCGGAAAGACTTACCTTAGGGGGAAAAAAGGACAGGTATACACTTGCACACACACACATATCCATCCACACATACACAGACACAAGCAGACATTTGTAAAGGCAAAGAGTTTGGGCAGAGATGTCAGTCGGGACGGAAGTACAGAGGCAAAGATGATGTTGAAAGACAGGTGAGGTATGAGCGGCGGCAGATTGAAATTAGAAATTAGCGGAGATTGAGGCCTGGCGGATAGCGAGAAGAGAGGATATGCTGAAGGGCAAGTTCCCATCTCCGGAGTTCTGACAGGTTGGTGTTAGTGGGAAGTATCCAGATAACCCGGACGGTGTAACACTGTGCCAAGATGTGCTGGCCGTGCACCAAGGCATGTTTAGCCACAGGGTGATCCTCATTACCAACAAACACTGTCTGCCTGTGTCCATTCATGCGAATGGACAGTTTGTTGCTGGTCATTCCCACATAGAACGCTTCATAGTGTAGGCAGGTCAGTTGGTAAATCACGTGGGTGCTTTCACACGTGGCTCTGCCTTTGATCGTGTACACCTTCCGGGTTACAGGACTGGAATAGGTGGTGGTGGGAGGGTGCATGGGACAGGTTTTACACCGGGGGCGGTTACAGGGGTAGGAGCCAGAGGGTAGGGAAGGTGGTTTGGGGATTTCATAGGGATGAACTAAAAGGTTACGAAGGTTAGGTGGACGGCGGAAAGACGCTCTTGGTGGAGTGGGGAGGATTTCATGAAGGATGGATCTCATTTCAGGGCAGGATTTGAGGAAGTCGTATCACTGCTGGAGAGCCACATTCAGAATCTGATCCAGTCCTGGAAAGTATCCTGTCACAAGAGGGGCACTTTTGGGGTTCTTCTGTGGAAGGTTCCGGGTTTGAGGAGATGAGGAAGTGGCTCTGGTTATTTGCTTCTGTACCAGGTCGGGAGGGTAGTTACGGGATGCAAAAGCTGTTTTCAGGTTGTTGGTGTAATGGTTCAAGGATTCGGGACTGGAGCAGATTCGTTTGCCACGAAGACCTAGGCTGTAGGGAAGGGACCGTTTGATGTGGAATGGGTGGCAGCTGTCATAATGGAGGTACTGTTGCTTGTTGGTGGGTTTGATGTGGACGGACGTGTGAAGCTGGCCATTGGACAGGTGGAGGTCAACGTCAAGGAAAGTGGCATGGGATTTAGAGTAGGACCAGATGGAACCAAAGGAGTTGAGGTTGGAGAGGAAATTCTGGAGTTCTTCTTCACTGTGAGTCCAGATCATGAAAATGTCATCAATAAATCTGTACCAAACTTTGGGTTGGCAGGCCTGGGTAACCAAGAAGGCTTCCTCTAAGCGACCCATGAATATGTTGGCGTACGAGGGGGCCATCCTGGTACCCATGGCTGTTCCCTTTAATTGTTGGTATGTCTGGCCTTCAAAAGTGAAGAAGTTGTGGGTCAGGATGAAGCTGGCTAAGGTAATGAGGAAAGAGGTTTTAGGTAGGGCGGCAGGTGATCGGCGTGAAAGGAATTGCTCCATCGCAGCGAGGCCCTGGACATGCGGAATATTTGTGTATAAGGAAGTGGCATCAATGGTTACAAGGATGGTTTCCGGGGGTAACAGACTGGGTAGGGATTCCAGGCGTTCGAGAAAGTGGTTGGTGTCTTTGATGAAGGATGGGAGACTGCATGTAATGGGTTGAAGGTGTTGATCTACGTAGGCAGAGATGCGTTCTGTGGGGGCTTGGTAACCAGCTACAATGGGACGGCCGGGATGATTGGGTTTGTGAATTTTGGGAAGAAGGTAGAAGGTAGGGGTGCGGGGTGTTGGTGGGGTCAGGAGGTTGATGGAGTCCGGTGAAAGGTTTTGTAGGGGGCCTAAGGTTCTGAGGATTCCTTGAAGCTCCGCCTGGACATCAGGAATGGGTTACCATGGCAAACTTTGTAAGTAGTGTTGTCTGAAAGCTGACGCAGTCCCTCAGCCACATACTCCCGACGATCAAGTACCACAGTCGTGGAACCCTTGTCCGCCGGAAGAATGACGATGGATTGGTCAGCCTTCAGATCACGGATAGCCTGGGCTTCAGCAGTGGTGATGTTGGGAGTAGGATTAAGGTTTTTTAAGAAGGATTGAGAGGCAAGGCTGGAAGTCAGAAATTCCTGGAAGGTTAGGAGAGGGTGATTTTGAGGAAGAGGAGGTGGGTCCCGCTGTGACGGAGGACGGAACTGTTCCAGGCAGGGTTCAATTTGGATAGTATCTTGGGGAGTTGGATCATTAGGAGTAGGATTAGGATCATTTTTCTTCGTGGCAAAGTGATATTTCCAGCAGAGAGTACGGGTGTAGGACAGTAAATCTTTGACAAGGGCTGTTTGGTTAAATCTGGGAGTGGGGCTGAAGGTGAGGCCTTTGGATAGGACAGAGGTTTCGGATTGGGAGAGAGGTTTGGAGGAGAGGTTAACTACTGAATTGGGGTGTTGTGGTTCCAGATTGTGTTGATTGGAATTTTGAGGTTTTGGAGGGAGTGGAGCTGGAAGTGGGAGATTGAGTAGATGGGAGAGACTGGGTTTGTGTGCAATGAGAGGAGGTTGAGGTTTGCTGGAAAGGTTGTGAAGGGTGAGTGAGTTGCCTTTCCGGAGGTGGGAAACCAGGAGATTGGATAGTTGGATAGTTTTTTAAGGTGGAGGGTGGCATGCTGTTCTTAAAAAACTATCCAATCTCCTGGTTTCCCACCTCCGGAAAGGCAACTCACTCACCCTTCACAACCTTTCCAGCAAACCTCAACCTCCTCTCATTGCACACAAACCCAGTCTCTCCCATCTACTCAATCTCCCACTTCCAGCTCCACTCCCTCCTAAACCTCAAAATTCCAATCAACACAATCTGGAACCACAACACCCCAATTCAGTAGTTAACCTCTCCTCCAAACCTCTCTCCCAATCCGAAACCTCTGTCCTATCCAAAGGCCTCACCTTCAGCCCCACTCCCAGATTTAACCAAACAGCCCTTGTCAAAGATTTACTGTCCTACACCCGTACTCTCTGCTGGAAATATCACTTTGCCACGAAGAAAAATGATCCTAATCCTACTCCTAATGATCCAACTCCCCAAGACACTATCCAAATTGAACCCTGCCTGGAACAGTTCCGTCCTCCGTCACAGCGGGACCCACCTCCTCTTCCTCAAAATCACCCTCTCCTAACCTTCCAGGAATTTCTGACTTCCAGCCTTGCCTCTCAATCCTTCTTAAAAAACCTTAATCCTACTCCCAACATCACCACTGCTGAAGCCCAGGCTATCCGTGATCTGAAGGCTGACCAATCCATCGTCATTCTTCCGGTGGACAAGGGTTCCACGACTGTGGTACTTGATCGTCGGGAGTATGTGGCTGAGGGACTGCGTCAGCTTTCAGACAACACTACTTACAAAGTTTGCCATGGTAATCCCATTCCTGATGTCCAGGCGGAGCTTCAAGGAATCCTCAGAACCTTAGGCCCCCTACAAAACCTTTCACCGGACTCCATCAACCTCCTGACCCCACCAACACCCCGCATCCCTACCTTCTACCTTCTTCCCAAAATTCACAAACCCAATCATCCCAGCCGTCCCATTGTAGCTGGTTACCAAGCCCCCACAGAACGCATCTCTGCCTACGTAGATCAACACCTTCAACCCATTACATGCAGTCTCCCATCCTTCATCAAAGACACCAACCACTTTCTCGAACGCCTGGAATCCCTACCCAGTCTGTTACCCCCGGAAACCATCCTTGTAACCATTGATGCCACTTCCTTATACACAAATATTCCGCATGTCCAGGGCCTCGCTGCGATGGAGCAATTCCTTTCATGCCGATCACCTGCCGCCCTACCTAAAACCTCTTTCCTCATTACCTTAGCCAGCTTCATCCTGACCCACAACTTCTTCACTTTTGAAGGCCAGACATACCAACAATTAAAGGGAACAGCCATGGGTACCAGGATGGCCCCCTCGTACGCCAACATATTCATGGGTCGCTTAGAGGAAGCCTTCTTGGTTACCCAGGCCTGCCAACCCAAAGTTTGGTACAGATTTATTGATGACATTTTCATGATCTGGACTCACAGTGAAGAAGAACTCCAGAATTTCCTCTCCAACCTCAACTCCTTTGGTTCCATCTGGTCCTACTCTAAATCCCATGCCACTTTCCTTGACGTTGACCTCCACCTGTCCAATGGCCAGCTTCACACGTCCGTCCACATCAAACCCACCAACAAGCAACAGTACCTCCATTATGACAGCTGCCACCCATTCCACATCAAACGGTCCCTTCCCTACAGCCTAGGTCTTCGTGGCAAACGAATCTGCTCCAGTCCCGAATCCTTGAACCATTACACCAACAACCTGAAAACAGCTTTTGCATCCCGTAACTACCCTCCCGACCTGGTACAGAAGCAAATAACCAGAGCCACTTCCTCATCTCCTCAAACCCGGAACCTTCCACAGAAGAACCCCAAAAGTGCCCCTCTTGTGACAGGATACTTTCCAGGACTGGATCAGATTCTGAATGTGGCTCTCCAGCAGTGATACGACTTCCTCAAATCCTGCCCTGAAATGAGATCCATCCTTCATGAAATCCTCCCCACTCCACCAAGAGTGTCTTTCCGCCGTCCACCTAGCCTCCGTAACCTTTTAGTTCATCCCAATGAAATCCCCAAACCACCTTCCCTACCCTCTGGCTCCTACCCCTGTAACCGCCCCCGGTGTAAAACCTGTCCCATGCACCCTCCCACCACCACCTATTCCAGTCCTGTAACCCGGAAGGTGTACACGATCAAAGGCAGAGCCACGTGTGAAAGCACCCACGTGATTTACCAACTGACCTGCCTACACTGTGAAGCGTTCTATGTGGGAATGACCAGCAACAAACTGTCCATTCGCATGAATGGACACAGGCAGACAGTGTTTGTTGGTAATGAGGATCACCCTGTGGCTAAACATGCCTTGGTGCACGGCCAGCACATCGTGGCACAGTGTTACACCGTCCGGGTTATCTGGATACTTCCCACTAACACCAACCTGTCAGAACTCCGGAGATGGGAACTTGCCCTTCAGCATATCCTCTCTTCTCGCTATCCGCCAGGCCTCAATCTCCGCTAATTTCTAATTTCAATCTGCCGCCGCTCATACCTCACCTGTCTTTCAACATCATCTTTGCCTCTGTACTTCTGTCCCGACTGACATCTCTGCCCAAACTCTTTGCCTTTACAAATGTCTGCTTGTGTCTGTGTATGTGTGGATGGATATGTGTGTGTGTGCAAGTGTATACCTGTCCTTTTTTCCCCCTAAGGTAAGTCTTTCCGCTCCCGGGATTGGAATGACTCCTTACCCTCTCCCTTAAAACCCATATCCTTTTGTCTTTCCTTCTCCTTCCCTATTTCCTGACGAGGCAACCGTTGGTTGCGAAAGCTAGAATTTTGTGTGTATGTTTGTGTTTGTTTGTGTGTCTATCGACCTGCCAGCGCTTTTGTTTGGTAAGTCTCATCATCTTTCTTTTTAAATATAATCACTTACTTAGTTAAACAAGCAAAAATCATCACAAATGGTATTCTCAAAATAAATGAACGTAACACACTAGCACTTAGTCTAAATGGGTCATGAAAAATCAGATAAGTATATATAATTCCAGGGTTGCCACAAGTTTCCCAAAGTGAAATTCCCTGATATTTCGCTGATTTCCAGGCAAGTTTCAACATTTTTCCCTTACAAATTTTGAGATCTCGAGGGTAAGTTAAGACAGAAGTCTTTGCAACTACAGTATAGGAAACAATAGTACAAATGAGGAGAAAATATCTATTAAAAAAAAAATTGCAAGAATATGGCATTTCCTGGTGTGAGCAAAAATCTTAAATACTAACTTCGACATCTTTTGTAATGAACTTTTTTTAGATGGAGAAAGCAAGCCAAACAGTATATCATTAAGACCACTGATGTTACTTTATTTCAATAAAGATGAAACACATTTGGTGACAAAAATATGCATTCCCTTGGAGTCGCAAGACAGATTTAAAATACCTTCACTGGTTTCAGAAATAACCTCAGAAAAAAGCAGGCCTCTTGAAAGAAGTTTATAATGTGGGGAAGAATTGTGTAAGCCAAAACTGTAGGTGACCACCAATAAAATGTTGGTTCTGCTATCTTCATTATTGTTGATTATTGCCCACTGTGCAATGTCTATATTTTACAGATAACGTGAGATTTTACTTTCGAGAAATATATGAGTACATAGCATACAAACTGCCTGCAACTGACAGTTTTCTTCTTCTTATTGTCCATAGTTTCTAACATATAAACTACTTTTGAAGTGCCAAACTGTACTAGAACAAATAAAATGTGTATAAAATACCATGCTGTACAATGTTCTTGCAGTGAGACAGTTGCAATTCCTGAAATCCATCGCCCATGGCCTCCAGCCTGCTGAGGAGCACCACAGTCCTGGATCCATGGATAAACCACGAAAATCCACTGCATTACGCTACACACAAACAGATGCAGCCTGCAGCCAGATTGCTGAGACTTGACCCGAGGGGCAGGGCCTGCACATTAGAGGGAACTGGATGGCTTCAGATCGGCTGGCCCAGTCCATTACACATACCCGCAGAAACGGCCTGCAGTTTCCAATGTTACGGAAATCCAATCTGTGGCCAGCTATTCACGAGCCACAGACAGCATGTTGATGAAATGAGACCAATCCATGCAACAGATAAGTTGTTCAAATACTCTGAGAATCAATAATAATGAGGATGGGTAGCAACTCACCATACAGATGATTGCTGACCTGCAGACAACCACACAGAAAAGAAAATCACACTCTTGCAATTAAATTTTCAGCCATAGCTTTTGTCAGAAAACAAGAGCACACACACATTCACACAATCACTCAGACACAATTCATGTACACACAACCACAATCTCTGGCCGTCCCTCCCTCTCTTGTATAATTATGATATGACACCCAATGACTTCTCCCTCTTTCCTCAGATGAAGAAACAATTACATAGGAGGTATTTACAGGATGACACCACGGTGATTTTCAATGTAGAACTTTTCCTGATCAGCCAAAATGCAGACTACCGTATTTACTCGAATCTAAGCCGCACTTTTTTTCCGGTTTTCGTAATCCAAAAAACCGCCTGCGGCTTAGAATCGAGTGCAAAGCAAGCGGAAGTTATGAAAAATGTTGGTACGTGCCACCACAGCTAACTTCTGCCGTCGAATATATGTAGCGCTACGCGGGCATGCTTTGTAGGCACAAAGATAAATACTGGCGCCAAAACCTCTGCGTCAGTAAATAATTTTTTTTAAAAAAAGTGGAAGACGAGCTTTTTTTCTCCGCTGCGAGTTTCGACCGCTGCATTTTCATACATTATCCAACGAAGTAAATACAAATTCCGTGTTGTTCATCTTCGAATGTAGCACAATTTCAGTGTACTACGAAAATCTGACTGGCAAGACTGTTTGGGATGTTTGTCAATATGGCCAACTCTATGTTCTGAATTTTTTCCTATCTTTGAGAAGAGATGGTTGCTAATACGAACCTGATAAAATTTGAATCACATACAGTATTCTCTTCACCATAAGAATAATACGAATTAAACATTTTGCCATGTATTCTTTCGTGTTTGCTGCTATCTCATTTAAATCCTTCTGCCTAATAAACTACGAAACTAGAGTGAGACAACAGCAAACGCGGAAGAATATACGTATCGTGTCATGTTTATATTCGTATTATTCTTATGCCTAATAGTGATACAGTCAGAAATGAAGCACGGCAAGTGACTAGATTTTTAAATCTAAGATGACTCAAATTTCTGTGCAGAATTTTATGTAATAAAGAAGCGGCCGCAAAGATTTTCAAACGGAGAAAATTTTCGCCAAACTCTCGTTCAGAACATGTTCCATCATACGCAGTCTATTATTTGATTCTTGTTGATCATTATCAAAGAAAGCAGCAGTGTAAGTAACGTCTCTTGCCATTGTTTCACTAATGAGACGATTCCTCTCTCTCTCTCTTTTGTACGCGGCGGTAGCGCGCGTAAAAGCAAGCCATACCGCGAGCCGCGACAGGCCGTTAAGCACGCACTATCAGAATGCGACAAACAATGCATGACACAGTGCAGTAATGCATTTTCAGCTTAAGAGTGACGCAAACACCTATAACAAAGAAAACGGCACTTATCAAATCAAAGCAAAATAAACAATCGATTCAAACCAGCCGAAGCACGTGAAAAAGGAGGGGTACCCGTATAAATACGGACGGAGCGCCTGACGCATAGCAATGGCTACCTGGTAAAGCTTAACTGCTAAGCTTACGACTCGAACCAAACTACTGTAGCTGTATCGTCATTCATTCGACCTAAATTGTGTCTCATATTACAATGGACCAACTTTGTTTCGATTTGGAGGTGCGGCCTAAAACTTTTCTCTCCCCTTGAATTTCGAGTCTCAAATTCCAGGTGCGGCTTAGATTCGGGATTTTTTTTTTTTTTTCCCTTTATTTCGAGTCTCATTTTTCAGGTGCGGCTTAGATTCGAGTGCGGCTTAGATTCGTGTAAATACGGTATTACCAACATGGTCTTTGCCAAATCACCCATCACTGGGAAAAATGTATTGAAGAGTACATATGTCAGAAAGGAGTAACACCATCAGCAAGTTCTGTGGTTGTAGCTTGATTTTTTCAGTCCATTAATTATAATTTAACGTCTACCCTTCACAAACATTAATGGCCATACACTAAACAAATATTTTATGTACAAAATTAAGTAGGGCTTTGCTAACTAACAAGCTAAAATTGAGTCAACATGTACATGTAGTCAAATTAATCAGGAAATGCAATCACCACGTTAGTTCTCTCATTGAGTTGGCATGAGAGGCGGGTGTTATTTTGTATGCTTTAACTCCCTGTTGTCTTATTGATTTATCCTTTTGTCAATGCATCTACTGTGGGTAGTACACTCACTCAGCAAAAGCAAGAAAAAGGAATGTTGTGCAAAGTAAGTAATAAGACAAGCAGTACAGTCCATTGTGAACTGCCATCTATTGTTCCAGCTACTGTTCCCTGTTAATCTTTGAAAAATATTTTTCAGGCATTTGATACCAACTTCAATATAAAACTGCCTCTAATCATTTTCTAATTTCATCCAATAATTTTCTATTATGTCTTTTTGTATCTCCAGAATACAGCAAAATACTCCCTTGGTTCTACCTATCATCCATTTGCTGGCTATGTGATGCACCCATTTCATTGTCATTGCAGTCATAATTAATTCCACTATGGTCTGTTCCCTGAACAATTTGTTTGTTTTCCTCTCTCTTCTAGACATGTCTTGCCATTGGTCACATAGCTGAACATTAGCTTTGAATGGGTTTCACACTATTGTCTGTGTGTCATGGCCAGAAGCTGAAACTGGTAATACACTCTGATAGTGAACTTTCTGTTCTAGACACAATTGAGTCTCCATTTTGAACACTTTACTATGTAACTAAAGTACTCCAAGCCATTTTTACTCTTCTATTTATTTCTTTTGCTTTCAATCTAGTCTTTATCTACAACTGCCCTAAGAATAAAAACTCACTAACTATTTCTATGACTTCATTCTAGAATTGTACTTTTTGTACAACTTAGGAAACTGCAGTTTCTTTCATAGTGGCACCTTCCCTGCTAATCTTGTTGTACTACATCCACATCTATAGATACTCCGCAAGCCACTGTACAGTGCATAGCGGACGGTACCCTGTAACACTACTTTCCCCTCCTGGTCTCCTTGCAAATAAAGTGAGGGAAAAATGACTGACTGTACGCCTCCGTATGAGCCCTAATTTCTCATATCTAATCTTCGTAGTCCTTACGTGCGATTTATGTTGGTGGCAGTAGAGACGTTTGGCAGTCAGCTTCTAATGCCAGTTCTCTAAATTTTGTCAATAGTGTTTCTCGAAAAGAACATTGCCTTCCCTCCAGGGATTCCATTTGAGTTCCTGAAGCATCTATGTAACACTTACATGTTGTTTGAATCTACCAGTAACAAATCTAGCCGCCGGCCTCTGAACTGCTTCCATGTCTTCCTTCAATCCGACATGGTACAGATCCTAAACACTCGAGTAGTACTCAAGAATAGGTCACCCAGGTGTCCTATATGAGGTTTCCTTTACAAGTCAACCACTCTTTCCTAAAATTCTCCCAATAAACTGGAGTCATCCATTTGCCTCCTGTACCACAGTTTTCACATGCTTGTTCCACCTCATATCACTTTGCAACATTACATCCAGACATTTAACCCTTTGTCTTACAATTTAAGTTCCGTTAGCGTTAGCCGTAAGTGGCTGCAAGATACAGATGCGCCTTACGATTCCCAGTGCTTACACATGCTAAGGCTGCGGTGCACTACGCCTGGTGGCATCCGAAGTCGTGCAGACGCCCTCGGGATTTGTAAGTACATGTGTGAGATACCAGTAACGTGACATTTCTACAGGTATCATAAATAATGACGATTAGTTGCCCATTGGAAACGAAACATTCATTGTCTCAAATGCAACAATATGTTCACAAGCATCTTATTTCCCTTTATAAGCAAAGATACATGGATGAAATACATCTTAATAATAATATTCACAACAATGCAATGATCTAAGACTGTATAATATTTTGTTCAAAACATTCTGGGACCTGTTACATTAGTACGTTGGCAAACATATTTTCAAATGCAACGGCTTCACAATGATGTGTACATGAATTTAATAGTCTTTGATTGTATGACATCGTTCAAAACAATCTGTCACATGTAATGCAACCCTGCACTTTTTGCATTCCCAACTTGTTTTGCTGCACACTACACAAGCTCTCACAGGATTTACTTTTGTTGGTGTTGGATCAATACATTTGGGAAAATGCGCCCAATGTTACACATGCAGTCTTTGTGGTATATCGCCGGATGCTAATCGTCCCTTTCGATTATATTCCGGTAAAGGTATAGTTTTCAACAATGATTCTGCAATGTGAATCCTATATTGTGCGTAGCTCTGTTGTTTGCCGCAATGTATTTTGTAATACAAAATGTACGTGTTAAATAAAGCAACATTAAATAGGTAAAAGAATATCTTGCGGTATCCTTTCATACATTTTCTCATAGCAGGGAAGCATGAGCATCTGATCTTGACGATCAATTCCAATAATGCCTCTACTGTATTCGATGACACATTTCGGTTTCCACGACACATTGCGGAGAGGTGTATCTGTGGCAATCATTTCTGCTGTTGAATGTTTTGTGGAAAGCATGTAAACATGTCATTTATCTTTCCATTTTAGTGCCAATATTCCATTACAACTCCGCACTGTATATTCTCCCTTCTTTAATTTTGTCTTCAGGAAGAATGTGGGCATATTTTTTCTGTTTGAGCACACTGTTCCAATCACATTAGTTTTATTGGTGAGGAGAGTTTTGTAATGTTTTGGTGAAGAAAACCAGTTATCTAAATACAGAGTATACCATTTGTGTAATACCGACTGTGATAGTTCTAGAACTACACTTTCAAAGGCACTACTACTAGCATCACGTTTGTTACTACCCGTGTATATCTTAAAATCATAGCAGTATCCTGAACTTGACTCACACAATTTATAAATTTTAATACCAAATCTCGCTCTTTTTGATGGGTTAAATTGTTTGTAGGATAAGTGCCCCTTAAATTTCATTAATGATTCATCAATGGCAATATTCTCTTGCATTGTGTACACTTCCTTACATTTTTGATTGAACATATCTATGACTGGTCTTAGTTTGTACAGCTTACCTGTGTTGTTAGCTAAACTGTTATTCGCTAGATGCAGAAATCTACTAATGTGCAGAAGTCTCCTGAATGGTACCGTCTTCCTAAATATTGGCATTTCTATAACGGTTTCCTTACTTCAGCCATGATCATACATAGAGCAATGTATATTTTTATTTCATCACACCCGATAGGAGACCACTTTTGGTCTATTTTTCGTCTCTTCCGTTCATTGTTGAGTATGTCTTGTGCATATCTATTCGTCTCACTTACGATGTTTTCCCAAAATGTACTATTAAATATTAAATAGAAAACGTCTAATTCTATTATGCTTGTACTCAAATGCTGTAAAGCTGCTTCCTTTATTCCGCATAGTTCCATATATGTCCAGATTGTTGGTTCATTGTCTTCCTTTTGCCACATCCACAACTCAGATTGTTGCTGGTAGGTTTGCTCTTCTTCGTCGGTATCATCTTCAGTCACGAGCCACTTACACAGTTTTCTTACAGGAGGTAAAACATCGCTACCACTGTCACTGCCGCTGTCAAAATATCCTGCAAAATCATTGTTGGCTATGCCACCACATGTCTCCCTTTCCTCATGAACACGTTTGCTACACGTCGGGAACATTGTGAGAGTATTTTATGATTAACCATTAATACCATACATTTTCTGTCTTTCTTTTCTGAATATGCTATTTGATAAGCTACATTTATTTCTCAGTCATTAGTGTCAACTTTTAATGTATAAAATGTATTTTGCAATGCATTCCAACATTTATTACATCAATTTATATTTATTGCGTTACATAAATGTATTACATAAATGTGACACAAGAATTGCACTTGGAGAACAAGAGCCATAACACGAAGTATATGATATATATATATATATATATATAGACACACACACACACACACACACACACACACACACACACACACACACACACACACACACACACACACAGGGAGAGGGGGGGAGAGAGAGGGGGGAGAGGGGGGAGGGAGAGAGAGAGAGAGACAGAGAGAGAGAGAGAGAGTGAGAGAGAGATTAAAAATCAATCTAAGTCAGACAAACATATCAACCTTAACATTACTGACAAAAATCTGAGCACCATATAGAACAACATCTTGCAACCAACCTACATATCTGAAATACAATGCCAATGCATTAATTTTCAGTCATAAGCTCCACTCACATATTAGTCAGTATTACACAAATGACAGAAGAGAAAAATATGGAAAATAAAATTCTCATCCACTTTCACCCAGTAACACCTGAAGCCAATGTATACAGCAAAACATATTTTGCTGGTGCAGTTGTACTTAAATGTTTTGTCAATCATCCAATGCTAACTGAGCAAAGTAAACACTTACAAAAAAGAAACAAAAACAGTAAATGAAACAACTATTTCTAGAATATAATGTGACAGCATAACTTCAACATTATTAATAACATAAATAGTGTGATAAACTCTCTCAGTACAGTAAGACAGTTTTAAAACTTTTTGAAGCAATTACAAAAAATAACATTATGATTATGACAGACCTAGTAACACAAGCAGAGCTAAAAGACCATTCAGTCATAGACAGCTATATTGTAAAGCTTTAAGTATTCAAGCCTTTAATTTACTCCCTCTACATACTAGAACAACAGACAATAACAACAGACAATATACATATGACATCAACAAAATATTTTTAAACTACAGTTGCACTACATAGACCAGTCTTGAGGCATGTAACATAATTTATCAGTTTATCTAGGCACTTATAATAACAAAATTGTTCTAGAAGCATTACAAAAAGAAGCTTCAAATTTTATGCAACGCAATTTGAGTAAGTGATAACTACAGTCAGTAAACTTTTTCTTTGGGCTCATATGGAGTGTCACGCAGGAAGCAGAGAGACAGAGACTGCTATGAGAAGGGGGAAGTCCCCACCTTCTTCACACATTACACCCACTAACACTTAGGCTTTGTGCTTCATACTGATCATCTACTGTCATCATTGTTAACAAGCTTTCTTTTTAAGAAGGAATTGTAGGCAGTGCCCGTAATGGAACTATAATCGCCAAATGTACATTTGTAGCATCTGTAGATTTAGAGATAGCTTTTGACAATGTTCACTGGAACACACACTTTGAAATTCTAAGGTTATCAATAATAATTTACAGAGAGTGAAAGTTGTCTACAATTTCTACAGAAACCAGACTGCAGTTATGAGATTCTTACATGGAGACCCCCCAACACAACACAGAAAAATGAAACACAGAACTCAATATTGACTACTACAGTGCCACTGCACACAGTGTTATTTGATAACAAAGGTTGGGAGGGTTGGACACAAAAAAATAGTGCCTCAAAGTCTTCCAAAATTTACCAATTCTTAATTATGGAGACACGATCTGTCCCAATTAGATCACTGTCTGGGATACATCAATAAGTAAATCATAGATAAAGTTCTCCCTTTTCTGTTGTAACAATTGCTTATTATGAAAATAACTTATCTTACAGAATACAGAGAGAACATTACACTCTGAAAAATAAATGCATTATAGATCTGTAAAATCTAAACATTCTAACCATAAAAATAGTCACAAATGATTGTATCAGGTATACTGTCATGTTTGGCAAATGTAGAATTGGGTTAATGCCGAGGTGAGAAAAAAGTTACACTCTTACAGCACTGTTGGGTAGGGCACCCCGAGATGTAAGTTGGGACACCTAATTGGAAAGGTTTTCTTTCTTCACACACAATGGCACTTTTCCTTTGTAAAGTACGAGTGCGGCATCTCAAGTGTATTAGTGGAGTGTAGGTGACTTTGATGAGTGCATTTATAATGTAGTGTAATGTCTGTGTTGTTGTTGTTGTTGGTGGTGGTGGTGGTGGTGGTGGTGACAGAGAATGGGGAAGATGAAACCCTCTGCCAGGAAACTATGCTAGTAACATCAACAGGACAGGAAAAGTTGAAGTCCCCAGTTATGTAGTTACAAGCCACTAGTAATTCACTCCTATTCCTTGTAAAATAAAGAGGCAAAATAAATAAGCAAAAGTAGGCCCCATGGTTTGCAGAGGACTGTGTAAACATTCAAAACACAGAAATAGAGCAAAAGGGAAACATTAGCTGATATTTAGTTGTTTCTCTTGATCTCTTATAATGTATGATGTATTTAGCCACATGAAACCTCATCCTATTTTTGTTCTTTTCTCCTTCCACTCTTCTTGATATTTCAAAAAGAAACCTACTCATCTGGAAATTAAAAACAAACTGTAATCATTCTGTGGGATTGGCAAGCAGATCACAATACATACATTTTATTACTGTGTTATCTTTTATACAAACATGAAGCTTTCCATGTTACTTTCTTTTGCTCTTTTTCTGACACTTCTATGAATTAGTTGTTTGTATGAACTCTCCACTACATCAGAAAACACAAAAAATACATATTAATGTAACAAAACAATTTTCACCAGTCCCAAATGCTTCATACTTTGACACACTTCCCATGCTATGGTATGCAACTACTGCAGAAAATATATAATTGAAAACATGTCACTTATCAATATACAGTACTTGTCAATGGAATATAGTTACAAAAATCACCAACTCTATTACAAAATTTATGCATAACATAGATATTATATAGCACCATAAACTAGATTAGTAAAAGAAATGAGCATATGTAAACAGTCTTTATAACAAAGGAGATTTCTTCAATTGAGAGTTTTGAGAGGCATTTCACTGGAAGTGTTGTGCCTGAATATCTAGCACTCACTCTGAAGATAAGGTACTTGGAATCAAATATATGAAAGCATTGTAACACCTTTTCTCAGGCTTCATGAAATTTTAAACCAACTGCCACAGATCAATAACTTCTTGTCACAACATTCAGACAGTCTTCTGGCCATCTTCATGTGTATTCAAAATATTGTGGCAAGAAATTATTGACATCTGGCAGTTCACCTGACATTTCATGGAACGGCCTGCACTGTCTGTCCAGAAAGTTCCAAGACTGATTTTATTCCCACCAGTTACAAGAAGAAGTACCTCCTCCTCCTCCTCCTTCTTCTTCTTCTTCTTCTTCTTCTTCCTTTTTTTAAAGTAATTAATGAACTTTGAAGTCCAAATTCTTTATTTGCTTTCACTTCTCTCCTTCTATTAGAGATCCAACTGAAGAGTAAGTATCTAGCCTCATGTATATATTAAATACAAATAAAAGTTTTTGCTCAGCATTCTTGAGATCACCGACTTCATCCTCTACTTTTTTGCAGCATTCTTATTTATGTAACAATATTAAGTAAAAAGATATACATTTTATCTTCATAACTGTTCCCAAGACAATTAGTCCATCTAAGGATATACTTTCAAAAAGTCAGGAAAGCATTTCATCAGAGCCTATGTTCATTAACACTGAGCTTTACAAAAAAAAATCATAATGCTTCACAGAAGAAACATGTTTGTGATCTTCTGCAGTTATCTTGTGAATGAGCAACACTCACTCATAATCAGAGTGAGTGTTCAAACATAACTAGGCAATTCCAGTAGTAAGTGAAATCTAATACATTCAAACAAATGAGATAAAATTTCACAGAGAGGCTAAAACACTAGTGGCAGTGTTTTTGTGGCAGCTAATGCCGACTCTACCACACTTCATTTATTCATAACATTATGAAAAGCCAGTCTACTTTTTGTGTCTGAAATGTTGGCTATTTTGTATTAGTGAAATACTTAATTTTCCTGAGGATTTGTGCAATAAAATATAAATTAACAATACCTGCTGCGCCTTCATCAACTGCACGAATCAAAGTGATGAAACAACACATTTTTCATCTTACAACTAAGCACATTAGTATAAAAATAAAATCTGACACATATTTTTAATGTTAATGAAAGAGTCATTGACTATATCGGAATTGGAATTATGCTTAAGATAATTGCAGGAAAGTAATCTGGTTTTTAATAATTACAGATTTCCTTTAAACAACAAGGAGCTTGCAAAAATATGGGCTGTAACTATGAAACAAGACTAATGGTTTCTACTATAGCCAATTATCTCTGCTCAACTCATTTTGAAGAAAAATACATATATCAGACAAATGGGCAAAGGTATGTTTTGCACAAATCAATACCAACTATTAACTATTCCACCACATAAAAAAAATCTTATAACCACTAGACAGAAAGCAAGTTTTCGACAATTTGCAAGACAATGGTATCAATGAAGCATCAGTAGCACAGAGTAAGTCTATAATTTAATTTTATTCCATGTTCTTATTACATTAACAATATAATGAAAATGATAGTCGCTACTCACCATATTGTGGAGATGCTGGGTCGCAGAAAGGCACAACAAAAATACTGTTGGAAAGTAAGCTTTCAGCCAACAAGGCCTTTGTTGAAAGTACACAACATACAAACATGCACATCCTCGGGCAAACGCAACTCGCACACACATGACCACAGTGTCTGGCAGCTAGAGCCAGAGACTGTGGTCATGTGTGAGTGAGTTGTGTTTGTGTGAGGGTGTGCATGTTGTCTGCTTTTGACAAAGGCCTTTATGGCTGAAAGCTAACTTTCTGATAGTCTTTTTGGTGCCTTTCTGCAACTCAGCACCTCCACTACATGGTGAATAGCAACTATCCTTTTCATTATATTATTATGTTCCATCCTGTATTTTCCTTTGTTTTCTTATTACACTGATACAGATGATTTCTATTATTTTTATGTAGAAAAATTATTATTAAAGCCTTATGGTGGAAGTTAATTCTTCCCGTGCCAAGTTCAACTGTTCATGAACAGTGGTTCTTTACAACAACTGAATTTGGTGAAGAAACTGATAATGCGAAACTTACAAAACGGCTCCTCAAGTATTATTTTATCTGCAGAATAGATAATTTATGTGAATCTGAAACGTTTGAGCAAAGAGGCAAGGTTGTAAGATAAGTATATACCAAGCCTATCGGAATGTGAAAATGCAATGTTAATGAAAACATTGTAAAAATGAAATGCCCATGAAAACATTGTAAAAATGTAATACCCATAAAAACATTGTAAAAATGTAATGCCCATAAAATCATCATAAAAATGGAATTCCAACTAAACATTCAAAAAATGAAACATCATTAAATTGTTTTGTCATCTTATAAGTCATTGTCATTATTATTATTATTATTATTATTATTATTATTATTATTATTATTATTTAACTTTCTTGTATTAGTTACTTGTAACATGTAAATTTATTTTTTTTTTTTCAAATATTCTCTTCTATAATGGACTGGTTTTTGTGGCTTACGCTTAAAATACCAACAAAAGTACAGAATTTCTGTGCCAATCACCACAAAACATTTCGAAGTTTACACCATAATCTTCAGGTGGTATCTGTTCAAATGGCATTGATTTATGTTCAGCTTGTGAACAATGAGTACAGTTATTATGGTAGGACAAACATGATGTTTTCAGTCATCTTGCAGCTTTATATGCATAGAAAAGATTCCACATTTTAACTAAATTTTCCTTGTTGTAGCCAATATACACAGAAATTGTCACTGTCTATAGTTTTTTGAGATAAAGTGACACTAGTGTACGCTGTTTCAACTTAGTTGAAGGCAATTTCAAGGGCACATGGCACAGCATTAACATCCCTGTCCGAAAAAGTGGCAGACGGGGTTTCAATTTGTTTCACACATGGTGGACATATGGCCACTCTATGAAAGTTTATCTTGTTGATTCAAACAATACAGTCTACAGTTGACTCTGAAACTATACTTCTCATAAAAATGTTGATCATTATATTAATGACAAAAAAAGTAGATTAAAATCAACTGAATTGAGCAAGAACAGCTTCTGAGGCAGCACATGTATATCTATCTCAGGAGCCCACAAGGGCGGGCAAGTGAGGGCATTTGTCACTGCCTCCCTCCCGGAATCAGGAGTATAGGTGTTTTATTCATATATTGAGTGAATAACCACCAGTTCTCTAGGATATAGTTAGTTTTTTTTTTTTTTTTTTTTTTGGTGTCACCTCCAAAAATTAATTCCTGTGGCAGGATATGTCCTGCAATTGACCAACTCGTCTATATTAAAAAATGACAATTTTACAGTCTTGTAAGCACCCAGCCCCCCCCCCCCCCCAGGAAAATTTCTGTGGATGACAATGACTGTGGTACTTAAAATCAACATCAGAGGAAACAGTTCAATGTATCAGTACAAAGGCAGATTCCCCACAGCTAATCAGTTACAATTATTTCTTGGTGACATGAAGAAAATACCTACTATCAAACTTAGTGTGCATTGTGGTGTTCTGATTTACATGAGATTCTATATCTGGATCAGAATGCCAATGTGATCTGGCAGTCGAGCACAACAGAGTGATATTTGGGCAGATATTGTCAGTTCACGATGACTTGTGCATAAAATATCATAGCTGTAGCAGCCACTGTGTGGTTCTGAACTGTGTATGTTAACACAGCTCCCATTAATGAACAGTATTGAACCCGCTTTGCAGGACTGTAAGTGACTCAGCACTTTTCTGCATGCTCTTGCTGGTAGTTGAATGCATCAGTTGTATTAAATTAAATTCCTACACAGAAAAAAAGAAGTTCACAGTAGAAACAAATCTTACATTTATGTTATCAGCCACAATCATAATCTGTAATTGATGGCACCTGCGCAATATGATTATAGTGGAACGAGTACATGATGTGATATACCTCATTCTCTGATTGGTTATTGCTATGGCATCTGTCCAGGTAGCAAATTACTGTCAAACACTGCTATCCTGATCTAGGTATAGAAGCATTTACTACACTGGCAGTGAAGCTCTTTAAATTATTCCTTCTTATGTAGTGAAATCCTTTCTTTTTTGTTATACTAAGTACCATATTGATATCCGTCACCCTGTCCAAAGGGTATATGACAAAATGTTTGGAGCTATGAAACATAAGCGGAAAAAGTCATCTGTTGCCAAGTGATAAAATAAACTATTGATGAAGGAAATTTTGTGCCAGGGGAAGAGTGGGACAAGGGAGATACTACTATCCTACAAGAGAATAAACAATGGCAAAAAAAATGGCACATTTAAATCAGAGGACAAAATCATGTAAAAGATCCTGCATATCCTCTTCCTGCACTTCTTGTTGCTCATCTGGCTCCTTTTCCTCATCATCAGACTTCAGTAGGTTAAGTTCATCAATGCATCCAGGAAACGCCTTATTAGTGACAATCTGCCTTTGTCCAGGAAGCTCACCAGTGGATTTCTCAAGGCTAATTTCCATCTGAAGTGGAGATTTTTGTTTTACTGGAATTTCCAATTTAGATAAATTTGAATGCTCTGGACATGGTCGTTCCCAGGGAGAGAGGGACCCTGGTGCGGGTGGCCGTTCCCTCAGATCTCGCTCTGCTGCCTTCATGGCAGCCCACACTCGAGTGTGGGCTTCTGCTCTATTACGTTCTGCTCCAGGAGGTGGTGGCAAGCATGGAAGAACTGTACCAACACCGCGCAGTGCTCGCAGCATGGGTTCCAGTTTTGTGGGCAAGCAGTAGGTACGAAAAGTGCGGATTTCTGGTGGCAAATGCTGGACAGTAGTGCCAGGAGGTAGGCAAACTACAACGCGAGGTCGTCGTCTAGCTAGACAAGGTGCTAGTAACTGCATCGACAAAAGGTCCGGATCAACTAATGATTCCCCTGCTCCATGTTCCAGGTTGAACGCCGGATGTAGACAGCCAAATTTATCAGGAATCCCTGGAGGAGGTGGTGAAGCAACCATCAGAACATAATCTGCAATTCCCAAGGATGTGGTGTACCAGCGGACGGGATCCTGCACAAAATCACATACATTTCAGTTCATTGATTTATTTAAACACATAATACTAAGATAAAATGCACCAAATCTCACAGCAAGCTAGGCAATATTACTTGCTTCAACAACTATTTTCACATACTTCCAACTTCAAATCCAATAGCTAGTGTGAGCATTGCACTATTCTTAATTATTAGTCACACTTACATCTGCTACTTTATTTCCAATCTTAACGACATAACATGAGGACTCTATATGAACTTGAAGGCTGGCATGAGTTGCACAATATTCACTAGGCAAGCCTTCTTGAGGCAGTGTGGCACTGTTGTATTTTGATGATCTGATGACGTGAACTGACTTATCCAACCAGTTATACGAGAACCTACAGTTAAATATGGGATTTATAACACAGTTCAAAAAAGTTTTCATCATGTCTAGCTTCACCTTTGCCAGACATGAAAGTTGTATTAAGCTGAACAAAAAAATCAGAGAGCACACAATGGATTAGATGATGGACTACTGCATTTGTAATCTGCTCATAAGCTTCCTTTAAAAATGATAGGTTATGAGAATAAAGCACAAAATTAAGACAATTGTGGCAGAAAGCGAAATTTCATATTATGGGTATGATTATTATATCTATGAAAGCTGGACAGGCATAACTGATTGCTATTATAATGGAAACACCAAGTTAGAATAACAACAATATAAGGAATAGGATAGATTGCTACTCGCCCTAAAGATGACCCTCGAATTGTACACAAGCGCAACACACATATTCACACTAGTAAGTACACCTTACGCACACTTGGCTGCCACCACCGGCAGCTTTGGTGAAATGTGAGTGTCATGTGAATAGCAATCTGGAGTGGGATGTTGAAGGGAGAGGGATAGTAGGATATGGGTGGAGGAAGAGAAGAGTGCTGTCTGGCACGGCGTGCAAGGACTAGAGACTGCCAGGCACAGTGTCAGGAGGTGGGGTTTGGGGGAGGGGAGGAAAAGGGGGGAGCAAAAATGGAGGAGGGCAAATAAGGAGAAGGGTGGAAGAGGAAGGGAGTGCAAGAGGAAGGAGAGCACAAGGGGAAGGAGAGCACAAGGGGAAGGAGAGCACAAGGGGAAGGAGAGCACAAGGTGAAGGAGAGCGCAAGGTGAAGGAGAGCACAAGGGGGGGGGGGGAGAGCGCATGAGGAGGAGAGCACAGGACGAGGAGATCACGAATGTAAAATTAGAGAGATTAGAGCGCGCACAGAGGCTTTCAGACAGTCGTTCTTCCCGCGAACCATACGCGACTGGAACAGGAAAGGGAGATAATGACAGTGGCACGTAAAGTGCCCTCCGCCACACACCGTTGGGTGGCTTGCGGAGTATAAATGTAGATGTAAATGTAGATGTAGACGAGGAGAGCGCAGGAGGCGGAGAGCGCAGGAGGCGGAGAGCGCAAGAGGAGGAGAGCGCAAGAGGAGGAGAGCGCAAGAGGAGGAGAGCGCAAGAGGAGGAGAGCGCAAGAGGAGGAGAGCGCAGGAGGAGGAGAGCGCAGGAGGAGGAGAGCGCAGGAGGAGGAGAGCGCAGGAGGAGGAGAGCGCAGGAGGAGGAGAGCGCAGGAGGAGGAGAGCGCAGGAGGAGGAGAGCGCAGGAGGAGGAGAGCGCAGGAGGAGGAGAGCGCAAGAGGAGGAGAGCGCAAGAGGAGGAGAGCGCAAGAGGAGGAGAGCGCAAGAGGAGGAGAGCGCAAGAGGAGGAGAGCGCAAGAGGAGGAGAGCGCAAGAGGAGGAGAGTGCAACAGGAGGAGAGCGCAAGAGGAGGAGAGCGCAAG
This sequence comes from Schistocerca cancellata, assembly GCF_023864275.1. Classification (NCBI taxonomy): domain Eukaryota; kingdom Metazoa; phylum Arthropoda; class Insecta; order Orthoptera; family Acrididae; genus Schistocerca; species Schistocerca cancellata. The sequence goes on along the minus strand of NC_064627.1, from coordinate 824,480,575 downwards.
AGGAGGAGAGCGCAAGAGGAGAATGGACAAGTACATTGGCAGAGAGCGGCACACAAAGGGGATGAGGGAATGTGAGAGGGGAGGAGATGATAGGACAAAGGGCAGAAACTATTGGGTGAGGTGTGGGGCAGTAGGTTACTGTAGGCTGAGGCCAGGGTAATTTCAGCAGCAGTGAATGTCTCGTAAGGATAACTCCCTTCTGTGTAGTTCAGGGAACCTGGTGGTGGAGGGTAGGATCCAGATGGCTTGGGTTGTGATGCAGCCATTGAAATCAAGCATGCTGTGTCTGCAGCATGTTTGTCGCAGGGTGATCTACTTTGCTTTTGACCACAGTTTGGCACTGCCCCTTCATCCTGATGGGACAACTGGTTGGTAGTCATTCCAATATAAAAAGCTTTGCAGTAGTTGCAGCGGAGCTGGTGCATAACATGGCTGCTTTCACAGGTGGCCCGGCCTTTGTTGGGGTGAGTAAGCCTGTGACAGGACTGGCATAGGAAGTACTCGATGGGTAGATTGAGCAGGTCTTGAACCTAGGTCTTCCACAGAGATATGATGCCTGTGGAAAGAGATTGGATTGGGAATGGCATAGGGATGGACTAAGGCATTTTGGAGGTTGGGTTGGTAATGGAACACCACTTTATGAGGGGTGGGAAGGATCTTTGGTACGATGTCCCTCATTTCGGGGCATTATGAGAGGTAATCAAAGCCCTGACAAAGGATGTGGTGCAGTTGTTCCAGTCCAGGATGGTACTGGGTGATGATGAGAGCATTCTTTTGCAGTTGTCTCACCCAAGAGCACAACATGCTTGATATCAATGGCTGCTTCACAACCTGAGCCATCTAGGAGGAGTCAACTACAGAAGAGTGCTCTCTTCGTCACTCAGTACCACTGCAGAATGGAACAACTAAACCACATCCTTTGTCAGGGCTCTGATTATTCTCATCATGGCCTGACATGAGGGACATCCTACCCAAGATCCTTCCCATCCCTTCAGAAATGGTGTTCTGTCGCCCACCAGGCCTCCACAACATCCTACTCAATCACTATGCCACTTCCAATCCCAATCCCTTGCCTCAGGGACTATATCCCTGTAGAAGACCTAGGTGCAAGACTTGTCCAATCCACACACCAAGCACTTCCTATTGCAGTCCTGTCACAGACTTACCTTACCCCAACAAAGGACGGGCCACCTGAGAAGGGAGCCACGTTGTGTCGCAGTCGTGCTGCAACCACTGCACAGCTTTTTATATTGGTACAACTACTAACCAGCTGTCCTCCACAATGAACATCAACCGCCAAACTGTGGCCAAAAGCACAGTAGACCACTCTGTGGCAAAACATGCTGCAGAACATAACATCCTTGATGACAATCCAGGCCATCTGGACCCTCCCCTCCAACACCAGATTTTCTGAACTACACAGATAGGAGTTATCCTTACAATACATTCTCCGCTCCCGATATTATGCTGGCCTCAACCTATTGTAACCTACTGCCCCCACACCCCTCATTCAACAGTTTACACCCCCTTCATCCTATCACCTCCTCCTATCTCACATTCCCTCATCCTCTTTGTCTGCCACTCTCTCCCAATTTACCTGTCTGTCCTTTCCACTTCCCTGCTTTTCCACTCCTTTCCTTCTCTGCTCTGCTCTTTTTCCCCTCCCCTCCCCCTTTTTTTTATGCACCCACACCCCATGCCCTGATGCTGTGCCTGGCAGTCTCTAGTCCCTGCATGCCCTGCCCTGCCAGGCAGTGCTCTTCCGTCCCCCCCCCCCCCCCAACTCCATACCGTACGCTGCTATCCCTACCCCTACCCCTTCCCCTTCCCCGCCCCACTCCAGCTAGCTGTTCACGTGAAATTTGCATTCTGGTTCAAGCTGCCAGTGGTGAGGCTGAGGATGCCTGAGGTGCGCTTCCTTGAGTGAGTGTGTGTAAGTTTTATTTGCTGAGGACGGCTCTGGCTGATAGCTGCATGTGTATCAGTCTTTTTGTTGTGCCTGTCTGCAACTCAACAGGTCATCTTAATGGTGAGTAGCAATCTCCCTATTCCTTATATGGCTTACTATTATATTAATGATGACATTGATGATGATGATTTGTGGTGGAAAGTACAAAACAGCAAGTTCATAAGGGTCCTTGCATTAAAGATATACTGATGAAAATTGTGAAAATCTATAGAAAACTGTCAAATAAAATGGAAAACCAAGTTTCAGCCCCCCGCAAGAATCGTAAGGCAACCCCAACATGATGAGCTTCAGAAAATCCCGTAATAAAATCCCAACGTTGAGTCTCTGTATGAGTAATAAAATTAAATCTAAAAACATGATTAATAACGGTGAATTCCGCTTTAACAAACTGTATTGTGTGTCGTCATCGGGCAAGAACTGCTCAACCCTGGAGACTTGTGTGGTGAAATTAGAAGTCGGGCATCTAAAACAAACTTAAAAATCCATTCAAGCTACAGTGGAGTCAGCACAACACAATGTGGGCAGTTATAGATGGTGCCCAACGTTCCTTTGTTTAACTGCGCGTCATCAAAATAAGTATGAAATGCTAATGTTCTTGCAATACATAATGTCGACTGTTGAGTGAAAGTTCGTACCTATTTTGCCATTTTAGAGAAGAGAAACCTTAAGCGCTTCTGCTTCTATAGTCTCAGTATCAAATGTTCACTAATTTCAATTTACTTCCTATCTCAGTTCAGTATTTAACACAAATTATATATCAATGTCATTTCAGAGATATTATGTCGGTTCCACACTAACGGAATAACACGTAATTGTCATTTAACATCACTTTTATTAATAATCCTTTTTCTTATGACGTAAATGTTAATGAATGATCACTATCTAGGAGGAAAGAGGGATTGATCCTAAACATGAGATAATAGCTTTTAATGAGCCCGCAATCATTAATTAAACAAAAAGTCACGTTCAAGGATGATATGCGAACAACTTTCGTTACGTCCATTTTCACATATGTGTCAAAACTAATCCTGTCGCCCGCAATTCAAATTAGCACTGACATTAACCCCTTTTGTCTGAACATCGAATCATAACTATTATGTGAAAGTTTATTATAGTCCCCGAATTAACTCCTTTCAGATACACGCACGACCGAACAGCAGAACGAAACACAAACGACTTGTTTTAACAACTGAACAACGCAATGACGTTACATTACGACAATGTCCGCCCAATGAACATCTCTTTGACTTTATCTTCTCTACTCTGCTTACTTAAATTATTCCTAATTACAATTTATTCAGCTATTTAACGAAAACATCTAACAAAAATTAAATAAATTTATCCCAACGTAAAAGATCCGTTATAAGGAGGAGTGAACAGCGAGCAGGAGGAGGAGGGGGATAGCCTTAGTAGTAGCCAGAGGGATGCCCTACTCCACCCCTGCCTTTAGACATTAATGCCCCTCACCTGTAATAACTCAAGGATTTCCTTTGCACTGATCCCAAATAGCTTTGTTGCTTGTGGCCGATGATTGAATGGCCATTCCAGTAGCGGCTGTACAATGTAGCTGGATGCTGGCCGTGTAGGAATGGACAATGCCCTATATGCTTGGCATACCACAAGAAGGATACATTGAATAGGCATCGGAGGTTCACCAGCCTCCACACACAAGCTAACAACAGCGGTCATGCATTAGGCCCCTGTTGACAGCCTAATACCCTTGTGGTGGACTACATCCAGCATTTTGAGGTATGGAGGCTTTGCTGGCCCACAAATCTGGCATCCATATTCAAGCCAGGGTTGCACAAAGGCCTGGAGCAGATGTGCCCTGTCAGCTCCCCAAGATCTATAACTGACACATTTAAGGATGCTTAAGGCCTTGAGACATCTAAGTTTCAATTCTTTAAGGTGTGGCACCCATGTTAACTTATCATCAAAAGCAAGGCCCAGATACTTCACCTTTTCCTTAAAAGTGAGAATGGTGTCCTCCAGTTTTAATACAGATAAATTAAACAGACAGCAGAAACAATTGAAATCAACACAAACTGTTTTCTCCAAAGAGAATGTAAATACCTGTAGTGTAAGATCACTCATCCAACTGCCTGATCGTCATTCGCAATTGCCGAGTAGCCCTTGCAAGGCAGGAGGATGCACAGAAAAAGGAGAAGTCATCCACAAACAAGGAACATAGTACAGGATGTTGCACTGTGGATGTAATACTGTTTATTGCAAAGGCGAAGATTAGAGATTAGATTAGATTAGTACTTGTTCCATAGATCATGAATACGACACTTCATAATGATGTGGAACTTGTCAGGTTAATAAAAGGTGTCTATAGAAGATATTACATTACACAAAATATTACATAACACTTAATTTTTTTTCCTTTGCTGTGACACTGAAAGCACTCCCTTAAGGGATACCCCTCTTCTGCTTAACATGGTCAGACAGAACATTCCCAACCTTGTATCTAAAGTATCTGTCTGAGAGAAAGGATTGTATGAGGGTGGGTAGGCATCTACAGAACCCCCACTGATACAGTTGCAATACAATATTACGCCTCCAGGTAGTATTGTAGACCTTTTCCAATTGAAGAAAACACTGATATGGTGTTCCTTACGAAGGAACACTTGAATTGCTGCTTTGAGCAGGGTAAGATTATCGAGTGTGGATTGATATCTCTTGAACCCACACTGAGAGTGACTGAGTAGGGACCTGGTTTTGAGAACACACACAAGGTGCTGATTGACCATACACTCCAGTGTGTTTCCTACACAGCTTGTCAGGCTAATAGTATGATAACTACTGGGGTCTATCCAATCCTTCACTGGTTTTAAAATTGGGATTGAAATACATCCTTCCCGTGAGTTGGGAAATTCATCCATCATCCAACTGTTTCAACAAGCTGTAGGTTATCAGGTGGTTTTGCAGGGCTGTATCACATGCTACTGACAATGCAGCATACAGCTCCCACAGAGAGAAAGGCTGGTTGTATTCCTCTATGTTGGTGGAACGGAAATCAAAATCAGCCTTCTCCTGTGTGTCTCAATATCGACGGGAAGTAGGATCCTGGCTAGAATCAGCCATTGTCTGAGATATGTCTGTCAGCAATGTTACAAGAGACCCCTGGTCGAGAGTTGCACCTTGAGATTCTCCTGAAAGCTTCCCATACTTTACTTGTGGATGTGGACCTATTGATGGAATTCAGGAACTCTTGCCAAAACCTCTGCTTTCTTTCCCAAATTACTTGCCTCGCCTTTGCACACACCATCCGAAAGTTTGCAAGATTCTCATCTGTAGGGCATCGATTCAATTTGTGCATAGCCACCCTCCTATGCCCGATTTCAGAAAGATACTCATCATTCCACCAAGGGACAGGTCACCTCCTAGGCATTTCCATTGACTTGGGATGGATGTATCAGCAGCACAGTGAATCACAGCTGTAATGCAATCCACGCAGTCTGGATGCCATCACACTGCTTGAAAACTGCTAGCTGCCTGCAAAGCATCCAGTTAGCCTTTCTGAACAACCATTTCGGTGGCTTCCTTTTGAGATCTGCTCCATCAGCAGCAGATGGATCCAGATAGGGTAGTGGTCACTATCATGAAGCTCATTGTTCACTGCCCTCTGAGTAGTGTGTGCAATGGCAGGCAAGCAGAAGGTGAGGTCTGTGGTTGGAGAGGAACCAGTAGTAGTGCTAAAATTTGTAACTTGACCCATGTTCATCATTATGACATCTATTGTGCGTATCAGATACTTGGAGCAAGTAGTGTTAGAGCCCCATAGTGCACCGCGTGCATTGAAGTCCCCTAAAAGGAGAAAGGGAAGGGACAGTTCATGAAGAAGATGAAAGAGGATCCCACTGTCAAGAGGCTCACGGGTTGGTAGGTACATAGAGCACACCATGATGACAACATGGGCCACTATTCAAACGGGAACCGCTTTTAGTATTGTGGTTAAGGAAACAGGTGAGGAGTGAAAAGTGTTCTTGATGAACACTGCAACCCGACGTTTCACCCTGTCACCAGTAAGATCGCCTTTTCTGTGAAGATGATAGCCTCCAAATACAGGTGTGTCATTCTATTTAAAACGAGTCTCTTTAATACACAGGCAAAAGGGTCTGCCCCGTACAAGGAGTCTCAGTTCCTCCAGATCCTACATCCATTTAAACTCCATTGGAGTAAGGGAGCCAATTCACCAACATGGTCTTGATTTGCCCCTGTCCTTGCAATGATGTCATAAAGCACTTGTAGAGGGAGGTGGGGTGGAGGGGCTGACTGAGTCTGGTAATGAGGCATAAAAATCCATGATGTCTGATGGTGTCTGGGACAGCTGTCGACCTGAATGCTGAGATCCTTTCCCTGCTCCCTTTCCCAGCAGGAATGAGGGGGAAACTAGGAGGTGAGAGCCACTTTTCCTTGAAGAAAGTGGGTGTTGAGAGGCACTGCACTTTTGGGATGCCTTTGGGATGCTCACTGCGAAAGCATTACTGGTCTCTTCCATCATAGCTGCCTCAATCACTATGTCTTTAACTTTGCTTTGGTACATGCAGGTACAAGTACAACTGCTGGTGGTGGATAATGTTATGCCGGATGTCATCTGTGTTGAAGAGTCAAGGGGTTTGATCATCTCGTATTCCTTTTTGGCTTCTGCTTAGGAGATCTGCTTGGTTACTTTTATTTCCTCTGCAAAAACAGGGCCATCTTGGCTCCAGACTGGGTGGCTCCCAGAGCAGTTAATGCAGACTGCTGGAGATGGACAGTCAGTCCCAGCTTCATGGGCTGGCTTTCCACACTTCCCCCACGTTGCTTTGCCTCTGCAACTCAACACTGTATGACCAAAACACTGGCATTTCAAGCACCACATAAGGTTAGGTACATAGGGCTAACCCTAAGTCAGAGGAAATCTGCCATGATGTGTTCAGGTAGTGTAGGAGTCACAATGAAGGTGGCAGTCTTATCAATTTCTTCATTGTTCTTGTGTGTCCTTTGCTCCATGTCTACTATCCCCTGTGATGCCTATTCTTGTTTGAGTTCGGCAATGTCGATTTATATAATATCACGGCAGGTGACCACCTTTGCCGGAGTTAAGGGAGTTATGCAACTCAACAGTGATGTCATACTCACCCAATTTTTGTGACTTCCTAAGTAGTGCCATCTGCTTTGCCTGGTTAGTCTTGACCAGCAAGGCACCATTTCACACTCACTTAATATACTTTAGGGTACTAGCAAGCCCTTCTAACCCTTTATGGATATAGAAGGGGGACACTTTTTCAAACATCTCCTCCTTCCTCTTGATCACTACAAAGCCATTCTGATTCATGACTCCTTGAGCCACTTTACTAACGACAAAATGATTATCAGGAAGACTAGCCTCCCTCATTCTTTTTGAAGAATGGGTGTGAGTACTCCCAGGCAGTACACCTTTCCCACTGGGAGGAGAAGAAGATTTCGAGGATTCCATCTCAGTCCCACGAGCAGCTATCAAAATAAGGGTCCATTCAGACGGAGATCCATGTGCCTGAGTAAGCCTCATACAACTGTTCCACCTCAACAGCCGTACGTCTCATCAGCTAGCAGCACACCTTGAGATTGAGAGGTATTTTTTTAAATATTATTATTAAAAAAAATAGAGGTTTATTCCATCCTCAGGATCTGGGTGCTAAAGCTAAGATCCCCATTCCCTGTGACACACAAGGTTCCTCTGCCACATCATATGGTGGTCACTGAATCATACTCAGAACTCATGGTGACAGGAATGGCAGTGCTTCACAGTTCCCAGTTCAGGAAATCTAGGTTCACCAAGCCCATACTCACCGAATGAGAACTGAGCCCCTGAGGGTATTATATTTTAATGACAATGATAAAAACCACTAAAATCAATCATACTTTTGTCAAACAAACAATTGATTTGGATGTAACTATGATCTAAGACAACCTTTAGGTGGCAGCTATTTATCATCTGAAAACTTCATGTTACTACAGAAAAAGAGTGCTTTTTCAAACAATTTATGAATACAAATGTGCCTTATAATTCAAAACAATGTACAGAACACATTCTGCAGTTTTTTTCTGTTGTAAATGTAAGTTGTGCATGTTTTACAACATATATTTGTTTGATCAGTCAAAAACCAGTTGACAAAGTAAATAAATATTGTAGATATACTATTTAATCAATCTGTGTTTGAGTAATTCATTGACACTCAAACCACACGAACTGTTAATTCAACAAAAATATTGTTAATTTTTTTTTCAATTTCATCCATTCAATGGCTGTAGTAGAACCAATTATTGCTAATGTAGAAATTACTAGCAAACAGGAACATGCAGTTAACAGTTTTAACGTAAAAACTGATGCCAGACATAATAATGCTGTCGAGATGTGAGCACATGGTATTTCAAAATGACCTAAGGCCAAAATTGTACAGCAGTGCATAAATGAACTAGAAATTAAACAGTTGCAAGTGGCAATGAGTTATTTAAGAAACTAGTTACAAAGTAAGATAACTACCAACAACTCAAAAATTGTGCTAAAATGTCATCCTGGAAAAAGTACTATTCACAATTTATTTTAAATATTTCAACCAGTTTTTAACTAAAGCATAAAATAACACAAATCAACAGAAATTTATACTATTTCTGATGACTTCACTACCAATGAAATATTACGCATGTCACAAGAACAGAAATGAAAGGAAATGATTGAATAATGACAAGGAGGTGATGACATACTGTATCACTCAACATTTCACTTACTGGATCTGGGCTGACTTTTATATCATCCAAATCAAAAAGTACATTCATACGACAATGCTCTCGTAGGAAGTTGACCAACTCTCGAACAGCTTTCACATGGGCACCTCTTGATGGGGAATACATAACCAATACATTCGGTTTACCTGAAACAAAATTGTTGTAAATTGGTTTTTGTCAATAATAAGAGAGTAAATGAAGCTTCATGTTGCATCTAATTTACATCTAACAAATAATTAGTTCATTCCATACTGACTGGCACTCCCTCTAAAACTCCTGTACAGTAGAAGTTTGAAATGTGTCTCAAGGTAAGCATGAGACAAACTATAGTGCTGTTTACTGCCACCAGATGGTGTTGCTGCTTCCCATAGGTGATACATTGCAGCAACATTTGTTCTGGCTCATGAATATGTGATAAGACAACGTGGAAGCAGACAAGCACAGGTAACAGTGGACAGTATGATTTCTCTGGAGGGAAGGCGTGACTGCTTCAGACATCCACAAGAGTTTAGTAGCCACGTGTGGGGACACAGCACTAAGTTGGAGATCAGTGCTGATGTCTGTCCAGTGTTTCAATCACTTGTAATGGAGCACAGGTGAAACACATTTGATGAACTAGAGACGACATCAGGTCCATCACGGGGAGCACTCCACACCATCATCCATGAAAATTTGAGGATGAGGAAGGTATGTACGCAATGGGTGCCCCAATCCCTCACGACTGTGCAGAAACAGAAGCTTGTGGAGATATGCCAACATTTACTGCAACAGCAGAGTGCAGAACCTGTTGAGTTCTTTGAGTGTCTGGTCACCATTGACAAGTCATGGTTCTTGCACGAGACTCTAGAAAAGAAATGTTAGTCTGTGGAGTGGAAGCATACTGATATTCGCCAGACCATTGCCACCATATGTAAATTATGGTTTAGGGTTTACTGTGCTGCTGTATGCTCCATATTTGCCGGATCTGGCTCCTAGCAACTATGCTCTATTCAGCGCAATTAAAAAGGTCATGTGAAGTAAGAAGTTCATCACCAATGACAAATTTCATGCAAAATGTGGCAGCTGCCAGAATGATGGCAAAAGTTGGGAATATCTGTGATATAATCCTTATTCATTTTTTCAATAAAGGGTTCCCATAAACAGAAAAAAATTGTAGTGCCAGTTGTGTTTACGCGCCCCAGTACATTCCTCATCCTAAGGCAGTATTGAAAGCATGCAGGTTTATAACTGATACTATGCTATTTTTTAATCCTATTTGCAGATGGCAATCAGTTGAAGTTATACATCACATGACAGATTACTTCTTATCTTTCTAAAGACTTGTAGCCACTTGAAGAATAATTTCCAAAAGCACTATGAACTAATTTATCTAATTTTAAATATTCATAAAATTAAATACTCATTAATAAAATATTCATTAAATATTCAAAAAATTGGTGCCTATAGTTCTTTCTCAGAGGAGATGTAGTATGATAAACAACTATATCGATGAGCAACTCGTAATCATGGATGAACGTCACCACTACCACTCACTGATAAGTTCTTTTATGACTTGACAACATCAATTATATTGTTTGTCGTGTCCTTCAGTTCAAATGCTACAGCCAGTCTGCATTTTATATCCTCTCTGCTTCAGCCATCATCAGGTATTTGCTGCCCAAATAGCAAAACCCATTTACTACTTTTAGTGCATCATTTCCCGATCTCACTTGATTTAATTTAACTACATTCCATTACCCTTGTTTTATTTTTATAGATCATCACCTTATAATCACTTTTCAAGACACTATCCATTCCAGTTAGCTGCTCTTCCAAGTCTTTAGCTGTCTCTGACAGAATCACAATATCACTGGTAAATTGCAAAACTTTTATTTCTTCTCCCTGAACTTCAATTCCATTTCTAAATTTCTCCTTGGTTTGCTCATTGTACAAATTGAATAACATTGAGGATATGGCTTCCCTTTCATGTCCTTTGATTCTTATAATTACAATCTGATTTCTGTACAAGTTATAAATAAATTTTTAGTCCATGTATTATATTCTTGCTACTCTCAAAATTTCAAAGAGTGTATTCATTTACTACAGGATCCTTGCTTGGACTCAGGTCTTTCTTCCAACTCACCTTTGTCTATTTCCTCTTCCCCTTCCATAATATTACCTTCAAATTCATTTCCCTTTTTATCCCTTCAACGTATTCTTCTCATCTTTCATATTTCCCTTCTTTAATGGCTTGGCAGTTGGGCTCTTGATATTCATACACTGCTCCTCTCTTCTTCAATGGTCTAAATTATTTTCTGACAGGTAGTTTCCAGCTTTCACCTAGTTTTATATGGCTTCTACAGCCTCGCATTAGTTTTTGAGTCCTGCTCAGCCATTTCTCACTTTCTACCAATCTCATTTTCCAGACCTCTGTATTCCGTTTCCCCTGCTTCGTTTTATTTTCTCCTTTCATGAACTGAACTCAGTATCTCCAGTGTTATCCAAGAATTTCTACTGGGCCTTCTCTTTTTGCATTGCTGTTCCTCTGCTGCTTTCACTATTTCATCTCTTTAATCTTTTTCTGTGCCTTCCACTTTATAGTCATAAAACAGCATGGAGTTTAATTCATGCACTGGCACCCTGTTGCAACATCTCAGTACCTCTGCTTTAGGTCAGAAAACTCTTTGGTTGAGATAGTTCAATATCTGTGGCTACAGAGAACAGAAAAAAATGGTGCACACTCACACCACTGAGTTTACAAGCTCTGCCGATGTGAAACGAAATAATTTTGAGTGTTTTTGATTTTTATAATCTGGTTTCGTATTGTTTTACTTAAAGTGAACTGATATTTCTAAAGCAAAGTAAATAATACTATCAGATATGATGAACACGTCCTTATAGGACTCAGAAATGACTTGTGTTTCATACATAAATGAAAACAAGAAAAAAGCAGAATCAAAATCTTTCCATTTAAGGGTGTTGCTGTGGCATATATGCAATGTAGCATGACTCCGATGAGCGTATATAAGAACTGACATGTAGACAAGGGATTAGTGTGGCATCCGTGTCCTTCGATGTACATGGGTTAAATGCGGAAATACGAACTACGGAAACATCGTTACCAAACATGTCCACACAGGACCAACGTTCTATCATTCTTTTCTTGGCTGCCAAAGGACAAACATCAGTAGACACACATCAAAGCATGAAGAATGTGTATGGGACAAATTGTCGAAGACCACCATGTGGAAAGTGCACCATGTTCTGTGCTGATAGATGCACGACACCATACCGTAAATGTCACAACACAGAAGTTAGACCAACTCAGGTGAGAGAAACTCGAGCACACGCCCTATAACCCTGATCTCTACAATGTGATTATCACTCCTTCAGTCCCTTAAAAAAGGCCTTGAAGTGTCTGCAATACCTGTCAGACAAGGAGGTGCAACAGGTGGTTACGGACTTCTTCACACATCAGGTCACAGTGTTTTACCAAATGGGTACTTCAACATTTCCATTGCTCGGACGACTGCCTCAATGCTCACAGTGATTTTCCCTAGTTGGTATAATGATTCTGGACTGTACAGCCTTTGGACAGAAACTTTTTTACTGTCCCTTACATATGTATTACATTGCGCTACTCTACTTTTAGTTGCATTTGTAATATTATCACCAAATATCAAATAATTTGGTACAGTTTTTGATACTTTGGCCAGAAAAGGGTTTAAGTCACCCATTTGTCTTCTAGTTATTCCTTTCCCCTGGTTTCAGTCAACTGTTGTCTCAAGTCCCCTCTAAAACTATCTACAACACCTGTTTTTTTTTTTTTTTCACCACATCCCATATCCTTAATTTTCAACCTTTCTGCTAGTTCTTCAGTTTTAATCTGCAGTTCATAAGCAATAAATTATAATCAGAGTCAAGATAAACCCCTGGAAACATTTTGCTGTTTAAAATCTGATTTTTACACCTCTGTCTTACTGTTAGGTAATCTATCTGAAACCATCTGGTGTCTCAAAGTATCATCTACACACAAAACCTTCTTTCACAATCCTTCAACAGAGTTTCAGCAATGATTAAATTATGCTCTGTCAGAATTCTACCAAGCAGCTTTCTCTTTCATTCTTTTCCCGCAGTCCATGTTCTACTATTATTTTTCCTTCTCTTCCTTTTCCTATTATTGAGTTCCAGTCACTCCTCACCATTAAATTTTGATTTTGTATTTATAACCTCATGTTCATCCTGCCACCATATTTCATAAATTCCCTGTTACAACTGAGTTCAACTTTTCACTTTTTAAATTTTCTAACCTAACTACCTAATTAAGGGATCTAACATTACTTGCCATGACCTGTAGAATATCAGTTTTGTTTTTCCTGATGATGACATCCTCCAGAGGAGTCCTCTACTGGAGATGAGGATGGGGCATTATTTTGCCTCTGGAATATTATACCCAGGGAGGTGCCATTATCATTAAGCCATACAGTAGAGCTTCATGCCCTCAGGAAAAATAACAGCTGTAATTTACCTTGGTTTCAGCCGGTCACCATACCAATAAAGTGAAGCCAATTGGTTAATGTTACATGGTCAGATCAGACAGCCAACCAGACTTTTGACTGTGCCACTACTGAAAAGGCAACAACCCAACTTCAGGAATTGTATGTTTGTTTGACCTCTCTCAGATTCACCTCTGCACCTATGGTATGGTTATCTTTACTGTAGAAGCTCACAAGCCACTCCACCATTGCAAGATGCTTGGTTCGTGGGGGACATCAATTACACCGAGAAGAAATGATTCACTCTGGAGCAGAGGGTGCATCAATTTGAAACTTACTGGCAGATTAAAACTATTTACCAGACTGGGACTGAATCCAGGAACCTTTGATTTTTATGGATAAATGCTCTGTCAACTGAGTTATCTCGGCACGAGTCACAATTCTCCTTCACAGCTTTTGCCTGGGTAGGGTAAAGGTTCTCAGTTCGAGTCTTGGCCTGACATACAGTTTTAAACTGCTAGTAAGTTTCAGATCAATGATATCTGTAAACTAGTAGCATAATGAAAGTTAGTGTGCCACTTTTACTCAAATTTCCAACACTGTTTCACGGCAAATGTATGTCTTCAAAACCACATTAATAAAGTGTCTTGTTTTACTGGATTGGCTTAGAAGGGTCACTTGCAGAAACTTTAGAAAAATGAATTTCTGCAATTACTAGACCAAGTCATAGTCATAGCATTTCAGTGTGCTGGAGACCCTGCACATTCTAATAATGACATGAAATGACTTTGGTCAAAGGTAACTCACATGCAAGTCCAGTAGCGGAAAACATTGAGGAGTATAAGAGCAACTAAATCTTACAAGTCTTTTGCATTACAATAATGGATGACACGGCGGTCAGTCGCCAGTCTGTGACCAGAACGGCAGTGCTGCAGATCCCTTATGAAGTACCTTTAGCAACAAAGGCTGACTAATACATTACGTGGCCTTAAGCAAACTGGGAGCAGCAGCAATTTTTTATTAAAAAAATGGAAAATCCAGGACTGAATGTAACAATATTATGAAAACCAAAGTTACAATTCACCATATAGTGGAGATGCTGAATTGCAGACAGGCATAAATTAACAAAAAGCCAGTAAGACCTCTCCCCTGCCCTCCGTCTAGCCTCCCAAATGCACATAGCTGCCCTAACCTCTCTCCACCTTGTCTCTGCACACTCCCCAGCAGCAATTCACTGTCCTGTGCTATGGGCACCTACCTACTCATGCTCTGAAATGAGAAATGTCCTGCCCACTATCCTTCCACCCCTCCCACAGTGGTATTCCACAGTCCATTGAACCTACACAATACACTCGCCCATCCCTACACAACCCTTGCCTCCAACCCCTTACCTCATGGGTCATATCCCTGTGATAGACCTAGATGCAAGACCTCTCTCTACCATACATACTTTGTTCATGATATCTGTATCATTAAATTACTCAAATCCCGATTTATAAGTATCATTACCCAGTCACCATCTGTGTCTTCATAGCCAGAGATTTGTTTCATAACATTGCTCAGACAACAAGGTGTATCACATTCCTCAGTTATGGTACTTTGAAAGCCATTTTTCAGCAGAAGATTTTGTCTTTTTTGTTTGTAAGTGAGCCATTTTCGCTAGCTTCACATTGTCCAAAACCCTATGAACACCACTGACTGCAATGGGTAAGTTCAGTGATTTCTAAACACTGGGATGTAGGAACCTTCTCACACAAGCTGTTTCATGATATTTGACTGGCAACGTTGTTTCATGGCCGTGGTTAGACCTTGGCCCACTGGCAGTATGAGTGATGTAACACAAGGTGGAAGGTAGCGCATAAAAGTCATTGTGTCATCTGAAACAAACACGTCATATGTAGGATGGCAAGATGTGTTGTGGAATAACAGAACATCTCTTTAAGGTAAACCTTTCCCTCCAAATATGTATGCACCGCAGGAACAACATAAAATGAAAACAGTTGCCGAAGACAGTAATGTACAGGGTGATTATAATCAAAGTTAAACTATCGAACCGCTATAGAAATAACACCAGTGGTCAGAATGACATCAAATTGCAATGGAATATTATCAGACTAGGGGGAAAATGTATGGTAGAACAAAAAAAATAGTTACAAAATGTAGCAACAGAGAGTGCTGTAAGCATCAGAATTTAATAGTAGTAGACTACAAATGACAAATAAATCATACAACAATGCCTAAGGTGTATGTCTGACATTGACTAAACTGTACTACTCAGTGTACATGGGTGTACAGGTGAGATACTGTCAGTTACATAATCCCATCCACCACAGCAAGATCTCATCACATCGGATGGGAAAAATCAGTGTTTTGTTGTCCTGAGACCAAAAACCACATAAAAAGCATCGATCACATGGGTTTTTAATTGTCCTCAGGTCAAAACTGCATAAAAAGCATCAATCACATTGGTTTTTAATTGTCCTGAGGCTAGAAACTGCATAAAGAGCATCAGTCAAAATCAAATTGGATAATTAATTTCCGTATGACTGGTGCAAAACATGTTCAACATGCTGTCCACACTTTTCTGCAACAAGTTGAAATCGAGAAACAGCATGTTCCACAACTGATCGAAGTGTTTCCGGGGTCATGTTCAGAATGTGTTGCACAATGCATGCCTTTAGTGCAGCTAAGTTTGCAATCGGAACACTGAATAGAACATCTTTCAGACAGCCCCACAGCCAGAAGTCACATGGATTAAGATGAGGTGATCAGGACGGACAGGCTGTAGGGAAATGGCAGCTGATAATTCTAGCATTTCGGAAATGGTGCTTCAGCAGCTGTATAACTGAATTTGCAATGTGCACAGGTGCACCATCTTGCATAAAAATGATCCCATCCACACTGTTAGAGAACTGGAATGACATGGTTGGGCAAAAGACATTCATAGCGCTTACCAGTGACTGTACAGATAACAGGACTGGAAGCACCTGTCTCTTCGAAAAAATATGGCCCTCTGATAAACGATGCCGTAAACCTGCACCACACAGTGACCTATTCAGGATGAAGTGGCACTGATTGATTTGTGTGTGGATTTTCCATTGCTCATATTCAACAATTCTGTATATTGACATATACTGTCAGATGGAAGGGGGCTTCTTCTGTCCACAAAATCTTCCACGCGAGCAACAAATTATAAAGCAAAGGTCTCTCTTGCTGGCAGATAAACAGGAAGCAACTCGTGCACACGGGTAATTTTGAATGGATAGCAAAGAAGGATATTTTGTAGGATTTTACGCACTGTGCTCACGGGTATGTCCAATGTTCAGGCAATTCTCCATGCACTTAATGTTTGCACACCACCACACATCCCCTCTTGCACTGCTGTGGCCACTGCTTCCACCGACAATTCATTTACTCCCTCTATCAGGTTGCACACCAAAAGAAACTGTCTTTTAAAATTTCTGAATAATTTTCTCCAGATCTATGGAAGTCATCAGACCAACGTCTTTTTTCAAATCCTTCAGTGTCCAGAACTTCTGCAGAGTGACTTGTGCAGTCATCATTCTCGTAATACAGCTTTCCAAGCAGAGCGCGATCCTGCATTGAGGCTGTCATGGCGAACGTCACAGATGTGAAAGGAGGGAAAGCCGTGTACCCGGTGTGTTTATACCAACTTCAATTGGTCGTGCGAACGACAGGTGTTTTCTTTTTCATATTCTAACACATACTGCACCATCTACTAATCAATTTTCACACTATTCTTTTTTCTTCTGTTATACTTCTCCCCCTTCTCCGATAAATATTCTGTTGCAATTTGACATCATTCTGACCAGTGGTGTTATTTCTACAGCATTTTGAAAGTTTACGTTAAATTATAATCACCCTATACATAGGGGCTTCTTTCTTATATATGTATTAAAATGGTAAATTATTATTTCTTTGAATTCATGTGCTTTTTTTATTTACCAATAATGACTGGCAGCAATTTCTGTTCACCAACTGAATTTGTGCAGAAAACAACATTTAGCTTTCTTTACTAGACTCATGTCTGGTAGTGTACATTTCAGTCTGAGGGGCTAAATTTAGTATGAGCATGCCCTTCCAGGACAGTCCAGATTCATTGGTGTTGTAAATCTGCTCCGATAGAAAATTGTTCTGTTCAATGTAATCATATAATCCATCACAGAAAGCATCAGTTAGGTCTTTGTTAGGACTAAGTTTCTCGCCCTGGACAACAATTTTTTTGAATTCCATAGTAATGAAGCATTAAATGTTCCTTCAATCTTCAGGGCTTCATGTAGCTCTTGTGTTTCCCCTATTAACAATGGACCTGATATTGGAACTCTTTCTGCTGGAATCAGTGCAGTGCAGTGCAGTGCTTCATCTAGTTTTGTCAAGCTGACTTCTTCAGATACTTATGCTGAGATAATATGTCTTGGCTTACAGCTCTGGTTGCAAGATTTAACACGTTTTAAAAAATTCTGTTTATTTCTCACTGTTTGTTTATCCGTCCCATAAAGCAGAGAAAGGTTTACTGCTGATTCACCCTTTTCTAATTTATCTTCTTCTATCTGTATCAATACACATATAAATCGAATCCATTATAGTGGTTGTGCCTGTATGTTCCAACTTATCTCAGGAACTAATATAGGGATTCTGACATGATTTCACTAACAGATAATATGATTTATGTGGAAGATTTGCATGTATAACTTATGAATATTTCATGCAAATTGGCCAAACTATGATGGACTGATGTTGTCTCCCATTGTGAAAACAATGCCATTGCCATCTAGCAGTGAATGTCGGAACTCCTTAGAATTGTGGTAGCTCACATGTTGTGGCACTGTAATCCAGCAGCTTTATGCATATCTCCTGTGCACTTAGAGCACCCATGTCACTGTTGGGAGGCAGATGGTGCTATTAATACTGATGCTGTGTGTAAGAGGTTGTTTCCAACCAGTGTTGCATGGCAGAGGGTGTTTCATACTGATGTTATGTGACAAGGGGAGTTTCATACCAGGGCTGCCTGCAGGTTTTCATGTGGGTATGGGCAAACATTTTTTCCCTATGCATGTGATTTTAAAATTTTGAGAGCACTGTTATTTGATCATCATTTTATACGTATGTTAGTAAAACCTATTTTTATATTCTCAGAGTTTACATCTTCCCACCATTTACATTATTTTCTTTTGGTTTCATCATAAGCCCTGTTCCATCAATAAACTGTTTTCCTGCCATTAAAAATTATTTGAGAACATAAAAATATTTTTAATGTATACTTTACATAATAATCACTACTTATGCTGAGAATGCAACTGGATTTAAATTAACCGTCCGGAAAAAAACTGGTCATTACATTCAACTCTGTAAAGTTGGTTGAATTTACTTTCATTGCAGTGAAAGTGTCATTGAACGCAAGTAAAAACAGTTTTCTGAAATTATGATGTTAACTAACTGGAAATGACTGTTTCTAGTGATACACCCCACTCTGAAGTATGTACATCCCGAGTGGGCCTTCACTGTCTCAGACAAGGTACGAAGCTGCAGGTGCTATAGAACACAGCCTTGCAATCATTATACCATCTGTACTTCAATTAGATTTGTGAGTTGCCTACAAAGTGGGCACTCCATCCTTCTTCCAACAGTACAACGTGCTTATCTTTCCTGTCGAATGTCTATAAACCAGCACATTCGGAACCTTGGGACGTGTAACAGGAATGAAGCCTGGAAAAACAGGCAGCCCTTGTAGCTGCTAAAGTGACCGTTCGTTTCCAAGTCTTTTCCATTACAACTGGCACAAAAAAAGACTGAATAACCAACAAAGGGATAACATTCTATGTGTCGGAGCATGGGATGTTAGAAGTCAGAAGTAGTAAGTGAGCTATGCAACATTCTATGCATCGGTACATGGGGTGTTAGAGGTCTGAAATAGTAGGAAAGCTAGAAAACCTGAAAAGGGAAATGCAGGATTCAATATAAATGTAGTAGGGGTCAGTGTTGTAAAATGGACAGATGATAAGGATTTCTAGTTAGACAAATACAAGGTAATATCAATACCAGCAGAAAATTGTATAACTGGAGTAATACTCACTATGTATGGAAAGAGAGGGCAAAGAGTGAATACTGTTAGATTAGATTAGATTAATACTAGTTCCATGGATCATGAATACGATATTTCGTAATGATGTGGAACGAGTCGAATTTTTCAATACATGACATAATTAGGTTAATTTAACAACATACTTAAGTTAATATAACAACTTTATTTTTTTGTGTTTTTTATTTTTCTTTATTTTTTATTTTTATTTTTTTTATTTTTTAATAATTTTTTTTCTTAATTTATATCTAAAAATTCCTCTATGGAGTAGAAGGAGTTGTCATTCAGAAATTCTTTTAATTTCTTCTTAAATTCTTGTTGATTATCTGTCAGACTTTTGATACTATTTGGTAAGTGACCAAAGACTTTAGTACCAGTATAATTCACCCCTTTCTGTGCCAAAGTTAGATTTAATCTTGAATAGTGAAGATCGTCCTTTCTCCTAGTATTGTAGTTATGCACACTGCTATTACTTTTGAATTGGGTTTGGTTGTTAATAACAAATTTCATAAGAGAGTATATATACTGAGAAGCTACTGTGAATATCCCTAGATCCTTAAATAAATGTCTGCAGGATGATCTTGGGTGGACTCCAGCTATTATTCTGATTACACGCTTTTGTGCAATAAATACTTTATTCCTCAGTGATGAATTACCCCAAAATATGATGCCATATGAAAGCAATGAGTGAAAATAGCCGTAGTAAGCTAATTTACTAAGATGTTTATCACCAAAATTTGCAATGACCCTTATTGCATAAGTAGCTGAACTCAAATGTTTCAGCAGATCATCAATGTGTTTCTTCCAATTTAATCTCTCATCAATGGACATACCTAAAAATTTGGAATATTCTACCTTAGCTATATGCTTCTGATTAAGGTCTATATTTATTAATGGCATCATACCATTCACTGTACGGAACTGTATGTACTGTGTCTTATCAAAATTCAGTGAGAGTCCGTTTACAAGGAACCACTTAGTAATTTTCTGAAAGACAGTATTGACAATTTCATCAGATAATTCTTGTTTCTCAGGTGTGATTACTATACTTGTATCATCAGCAAAGAGAACTAACTTTGCCTCTTCATGAATATAGAATGGCAAGTCATTAATATATAATAAGAACAACAAAGGACCCAAGACTGACCCTTGTGGAACCCCATTCTTGATAGTTCCCCAGTTTGAGGAATGTGCTGATCTTTGCATGTTACGAGAACTACTTATTTCAATTTTCTGCACTCTTCCAGTTAGGTACGAATTAAACCATTTGTGCACTGTCCCACTCATGCCACAATACTTGAGCTTGTCTAGCAGAATTTCATGATTTACACAGTCAAAAGCCTTTGAGAGATCACAAAAAATCCCAATGGGTGGTTTTCGGTTATTCAGTTCATTCAAAATTTGACTGGTGAAAGCATATATGGCATTTTCTGTTGAAAAACCTTTCTGGAAACCAAACTGACATTTTGTTAGTACTTCATTTTTACAGATATGTGAAGCTACTCTTGAATACATTACTTTCTCAAAAATTTTGGATAAAGCTGTTAGAAGGGAGATTGGATGGTAATTGTTGACATCAGATCTATCCCCCTTTTTATGCAAAGGTATAACAATAGCATATTTCAGCCTATCAGGGAAAATGCCCTGTTCCAGAGAGCTATTACACAGGTGGCTGAGAATCTTACTTATCTGTTGAGAACAAGCTTTTAGTATTTTGCTGGAAATGCCATCAATTCAATGTGAGTTTTTGCTTTTAAGCAAGTTTATTATTTTCTTAATTTCAGAGGGAGAAGTGGGTGAGATTTCAATTGTATCAAATTGCATAGGTATGGCCTCTTCCATTAACAGCCTAGCATCTTCTAATGAACACCTGGATCCTACTATATCCACAACATTTAGAAAATGATTATTAAAAATATTTTCAACTTCTGACTTTTTGTTCGTAAAGCTTTCATTCAATTTGATGGTAATACTGTCTTCCTCTGCTCTTGGTTGACCTGTTTCTCTTTTAATAATATTCCAAATTGTTTTAATTTTATTATCAGAGTTGCTGATTTCAGACATGATACACATACTCCTGGATTTTTTAATAACTTTTCTTAATATAACACAGTAGTTTTTATAATTTTTGATAGTTTCTGGGTCACTACTCTTTCTTGCTGTCAGATACATTTCCCTTTTCCGGTTACAAGATATTTTTATACCCTTAGTAAGCCATGGTTTGTTACAAGGTTTCTTATGAGTATATTTAACTATTTTCTTGGGGAAGCAGTTTTCAAATGCATTTACAAAAATGTCATGAAATAAATTATATTTTAAATTGGCATCAGGTTCACGGTACACCTCATCCCAGTCTAACTGCTGTAGGCTTTCCCTGAAATTTGCAATTGTTAAATCGTTGACTGAACGTACTACTTTGGAGGACTGTTTAGTATTGCTGAATGGAGCTATGTCATATATTGTAACTAGATGTGCACCATGATCAGAAAGACCATTCTCAACAGGCTGAGCATTTATCTGGTTAAACTTATCTTGGTCTACAAAGAAGTTATCTATCAGTGAGCTGCTATCCTTTACCACCCGAGTAGGAAAATCAGTAACGGGTGTCAAATTGAAAGAACCGAGTAATACTTCAAGGTCATTTTTCCTATTACCCTCTTTCAGAGAATCTACATTGAAGTCCCCACAAATAATAATTTGCTTCCCCCTGTCTGACAGATAGCACAACAAGGAGTCCAAATTTTTCAGAAATAAATGAAAATTTCCTGATGGGGACCTATATACAGTTACAATTATAAATGTGCCTTTATTTAATTTAAGCTCACAGGCACATGCTTCTATATGTTTCTCTACACAAAACTTTTTTGTTTCTATACTTTTTGCACAATGATAACTTTTGACATATATGGCAACTCCTCCTTTCTCCATATTTTCTCTCATTACATGTGCAGAGAGCTTATAACCACTTACATTTACCTTATCCATATCAGTAACAATGTGATGCTCAGACAGGCATAGTATATCTATTTCATTCTCAGCTTCTAAATCTTCTAAACAAACCAGAAGCTCATCTACTTTATTCTTTAAACTCCCAATATTTTGATGAAATATACTTACATTATTTTTAATTATACTTTTATGAGAACCTTTCCTTATTCTAACATTTGCAGTACTCTCCTGTCTGAGTTTCTCATTGTGCTTAGGCCTAGTTCCTATACCAGTGGTCACATGGTGTTCAGAGAGGCAGATTATGTCAACTGGGTTGGGTGACTTTAATTCATCAATGCAATTACCTAGGACTGACATACAACTTGGTGGAGATAAAATTTCTGGTGATTGGTGAAAATTTATAATTGGTAGCTGTGATTGGTGATCTAATGTGCTAGAATTGTGCTGTTTAATTTCTTTCCTAAACTGAAGATTTGTTTCAATCCTGACCTCTCGTAGAACTTGACATCTTTCTGTCTTACCTATCCTAAAAAAGGTGCTGCTCCAACACCTGTAACCACTGGTATTTTACCATTCATGGCAGTGCCTCCCCCCCTTAAATTTCCTGCTATTACCCCAGCCAGTTTCCCCTTCCCTTTCCTGTTGAGATGTAGGCCGCGCCTGGTATAGTCCCACCTACTGAGATAATCAACAGGAACCACACCAATATGAGCCCCCGCACCTGACCCAAGCAGCCGTTCCAACTCCAAATTAACTCTCCCAACAGAAGAGTCCAAATGAGGCCGGTCATGGCGTCTCAGGACAGATACAAATTCAACATTGGTGTGTCTCGATGCCGACGCAATCTTTACCAGGTCACACTCTATACTGTACCCAGGATCTCTGTCGATGCTGTTCCCTGGCCCTCCCACAATAACCACGGTGTCTTCCCTGGTAAATCCTTTACAGAGTGAACCTAAATCCTCTGTCACCTGATCCACACTAGCACTTGGTTTGAAAAAAATTTGTGACCTGGTATTCTGGTCCTAATTCCTCCTGCAGAAGTTGGCCTACACCTCTGGCATGAGAACTGCCTAACAACAAAACTTTCTTCCTTTTCGATGACTTTCCTACATTTTTTTCAATTTCCTATTGAAAGTTTGTTGTGTCCTGTCTACACCTACCTACTGTGAACTGTTCAGTGACAGGGTTAGTCTCATCAGATTCAACACCAAGCCAACGCCAACAATGATAGTGTAGGTACACATAACTACAGTGCAGGCCAAAGATGAAGAGGTGGAGAAAGTATATAAGGATACTGCACAGGCTGAAAATCTAAAACCCATGGGGGATTGGAACGCTGTCATAGGAGTAGGTAAAGAAGAAAGGGCTGTGGAAGAATATGGGCTTGACAGTAGAAATGAGACAGCAGAAAGACTAACTGAATTCTGCAATAAATTTCAATTGGTAATAGTAAATACTCTGTTCAAGAATCACAAGAGGAGGAGGTATATGTGGAAAAGACCCGGGACATGGGATTCCAGCTGCATTAACCATGGTCAGAGAGAAATTCCAAAATCAAATACTAGCTTGTAAGGTGAATCCAGTAGCACACATAGGCTCAGATCACAATTTAGTAATGATGAAGAGTGGACTGAAGTTACAGGGAATCACCCAGAAGAATCAGTGTGGAAGGGAGTGGGAAACTGAATTACAGAGGAATGATGAGACATGCTTGAAGTTTATTAAGGATGCAGATACAGTGATAAGAAATACCACAGTTGGCAGTTCAGTTAAAGAGGAGTGTACATCTCTAAAAAGAGCAATTACAGATTTCAGACAGACAAACACATGTACAAAGAAGGTAACTGCAAAGAAACCTTGAGTAGCGGAAGAAATACTTCAAATAATTGAAGAAAGAAGGAAGTACAACAATGTTCAGGGAAAGACAAGAATACAGCAACATATAAGGTGCAATCAAAAAGTTTCCATTGTAAGGTTGTACAGCAGTCCAGAATCAGTACGCCAACCAGGCAAAATGGTCTTGAGCATTGAGGGAATGATCCCACTCAAGCACCAAGGTCAAGATACCTATTTGGTAAAATAACGTGTCTTGCTGTGCAAAGATGTCTGTAATTGCCTGCTGCACATTCCCATCCGACAGGTATCATTGACCCTTTTTGGTGGACAGAAAGCATTTTAATTGCATGGGGAAAGTTTACGTATCATTAGCCACCTGCTTGTCCATAATGGATGGGGCTGTCCTCTCAAATTGACTGGAGTCTTATGTCGAATCCTGACCAGCACAGAACTTGGTGCACCAGTCCATAACAGTGGTATTCGAAAGACTTGCTGTCCCATATACATTCATTCTCCAACAGATGTTTACTGGGGTTTGTCCTTTGGCAGCCAGTATGTTGGTCCTGTTTAGACACATCTGGTAATAAAATGACCGTAGTCCATGTTTCCACATTTACCGCTTATATGTCGGAAAGACACAAATGCCACACTAATCTCTTGCCTATATGTTGGTGCTCACTCACACACACACACACACACACACACACACACACACACACACACACACACACACATTGAAGTTGTGCCTCGTTGCATACACTCTGCAGCAAATAACTTAGGAACAAAATAAATAGGGAGCATATGGCAGCCAATGAGAAATGGCTGCAGGGAAAATGTGAAGAAATTGAAGAGAAAAGAAAAAAAATAAGATCATCAGAAGGATTGACTCAGCATGTAGGACAGTTACAACAACCTCCAGTGAAATTAAAAGCGGGTGGTAATATTAAGAGTACAATGTGAGTCCTGCTGTTGAAAGTAGAGGAGAGAGGGGACAGAAGGAAAGGATACAGAGAAGACTTCTATGAGGAGGAGGACTTGTCGGATAACTTGACAGAAGAAGAAGCTGGATCGATAAGGTAGACAAAAGTGAGTCACAGCATAAAAGAGCTACAGAAGGCATGAGATCAAATAATGTAAGAGGAATAAATAACATTCCATCAGAATTTTTAAAATCACTTGGAGAAGTCGCAACAAAACGACTATTCATCTTGGTGGGTGGAACCTATGAGACAGGCAAATTACTATCAGACCTTTGGAAAAATATTATCCACATTATTCTGAAGATATCAAGGGCAGGCAAGTGTGAGAACTATTGAAAAATCAGCATAACAGCTCATGCATCCAAGCTGCTGGCAGAAAAGTATACAGAAGAATGGAAATGAAAACTGAGAACCTCTTAGATGATGACTAGTTTGGCTTTAGGAAAGATAAAATCACCAGAAAGGCCATTCTGACATTGCGCTAGATAATTCAGCAAGACTGACAAAAAATCAAGACATTTTCACAAATATACAATATGTGCAAGACCCAAGAGGGAACAATAAGGTATGAAGGCCAAGAATGAAGTGCTCAGATTAAAAGGAGGTAAGGAAAGGTTGCCAGCTTTCACCTCCACTGTTCAATTTACACATCAAAGAAGCATTGACAAAAGTAACAGGCAGGGTCCAAAGTAGGATTAAAATTCACGGTGAAAGGATATCGATGGTAAGATTTGTTGACAACATTGCTACCCTCAGCAAAGATGAAGAAGTCTTACAAGATCTTTTGAAATGAATGAAATGTCTAGTAAACACAGAATATGGACTGAGGGTAAACTGAAGAAAGACAAAAGTAATGAGAAGTAGCAGAAATGAGAATAATGAGAAACTTAAGATCAATATTGGTGATCACAAAACAGACAAAGCTAAGGGATTCTGCTATCTTGGAACCCACGAGCAAGGAAGACACAAAAAGCAGAAGAGTACAAGCAAAGAGGATACTGCATGTCACGAGAAGTCTACTGGTGTCAAACATAGGTCTTAATTTGGGGATGAAATTTCTGAGAATGTAGATTTGGAGCACAGCATTGTGTGATAGTGAATCACTAACAGAGGGAAAACCAGAACAGATGAGCTGTGGTGCTACAGAAGAGCAATGAAAATCAGGCAGACTTCTAAGAGAAGGGAAGAGGATGTTCTCCGCAGAATCAGTGAAGAAAGGAACACATGGAAAACACTGATAAGAAGAAGGGATGAGATGATAGGATGTGTTAAGACATCACGAAATAACCTCCATTGTGCTAGAGAGACTGTAAAGGGTAAAATCTGCAGAGAAATGCAGAGACTGGAACACAACCAACATATAAATTAGGATGTAGGGTAGAACTGCTACTCTTAAATGAAGAGGCTAGTGCAGAAGAGGAATTTATGGTAGGTTGCATCAAATTAATCAGCAGACTGATACATCACAACAAATCCCACCTGTCACATCCAAACCATCATTATTTCACTAATCATCTCTCCCTAACCAAGTACTGGCATATCATGCTGTTCAGTGCCTCAATAGTTAACGTTATTCTCTGGTGTGCAATATTGAACTAAATGCCAACTGGCAATAAGCATTTGAGGTTTATGAAGATGTGCACACCTAGTGAAATGGGAACTTTCTGGTAGTTTTTGCATTCTCTAGAAAGGCGAAATTTGCAGATGGAATTCTCAACACGGATATCATTCTTAATGGGACCATGTGTGCAAATATAGTAGATTTTGAAACTTCCTGGTAGATTAAAACTGTGTGCCAGACCGAGACTCGAACTCGGGACCTTATTTTGTTACTCTGTCAGTAGCTCAATCTAATGGTGCCTTTCTAAAGCTGTACTGAGATCAGAAGACATGTCACCTTCCAAACCATCTGTCACCCTAATGCTATCAATAATACTTCCTACCATAACAATGTTCTTGTAAAGTTTTCTTTCCAGAATTCTCTTGATGCAGTGGATCAGCTATGCAGTGCACCAACTCTTGCCATGTGGCTCCTCCATCTGCAAACGGTCAAGGGCCAGAAGAGAGCTTTGTGGTATTTGAGCTACGAAATGATGTAACTGCCTTTTAAAGACCTCTTCTGCTTTTTGTTGTTCTGTAACAATTACAGCACTGGGTGAACTGATCTCTTATTAATCAAAACAACACCTCTGAACTGAATCTCAGAATGGAACAGAAGAGAATGACATTCCTCTTCAGCTTCTTTCAACTGTTTCTGGGCATTGTCATTGTAGACAGCACCTCTTGTTCTCTGCTTTGCAATACACTGCCAAGCGATGACACCAAAACATAAGCAATCCCTTCACGGCAGAAAGAGATACCCAATCGCCATCATGCCGCACTGACATTCAGCACTCACATGTCTCCTTCCAACTCTGTACATTTATCAAATCAGGGTGCACATAGTGTAAAGTTCTCTAGATGCAAACTATCTAAACATTTTTACATGAACATCTTTCATCTGATTGTGAGGAAAGGTGGAACAACTTCTTACACCACAGATCCCTCACTAAGAAGGAAGATGTCATGGAAAATAACTTACTAATTACAGTCCTTTTATAACCTTTAACTTTTGTTAACGTATCATCATGATTAAACTTAAGATCCATTAAAATCAAACTCAGTTTTATTCTTTCACAGTACAGTGCATGTATATTTCTTACTTCTGTCTTTTCACTTTTAGATTAATATCTTCAACAATGACTGCATTTCCCTTTGATTATGTCTTTAGTATGTATTTATGCTTATTTAGTTAAAAGATAAAGTGTCTTTTTCATTATCTCATATCATCAACATTTATAGTTTTCTTAAACCATTATTTCCAACTACTTTGTAACTACACTGTTAGATTTTTATAAATACAGAAAAGAAATTTGCCCTATGTGACCGGGCTTGATCATTATGTCATTACTTTTATTCAAAGATAATTTGCATCTCACTATTTGTAAATCATTGTCTACAACTGTACAAGGTTCTAAAATCTACAGAGCAAGAAAAGGTTCATGTATTTAACTAATGCAAGTAGTTACATGCTGACATTTTGCTCTTCACAACTTTCCACTAATTCAAATCTCAAATTTGTGATAAGTCAACACATACAAAAACAAATATTAAAATCATTACCCAGGTATGTCTACTTCCTTCTGACTATTTTGAAGAACACTTCATTAATTTGACTAGCAGTCACATTACAGTTTCCCACCTTTGTAAAAACTGCACTTACACCTTATACCTCAGGCAGATACTGTGTACATACATCATTGTCTTTGTGATGCAGCTGTCCCCTCTCCTTACTCCTATACATAAAAAAAACGGTACAGGTCATTTCTTCCATGGATTCATTTGACCAAGTGTTAGACCATCCTTTACCTGGGTTCACCTATCCTTTATCTCTCCCGTACCTATAAAAAACTGGATCCACCTCATCTTAATAATCTGAAATTGTGTGTACATTTCAAATGTGTATTCCCTAAACTGTGCTCCTGTCTCTATACTTGTCTTTAATAACTATTTGTTAGAACCTATTTACTGTTGCTAGAATATACTATTTTCTTCATTCTTTATTACTACCACAATTATAATCCTTACATTTGAAAAACCAGGCAAAAATATGTTACAGATGATTGTGATCCAATGTACGAGTATTGGTTGTCTCTTTTCCATTTATGCACACTCATATTCGCTACATTTATTGCATCATACATTACTATATCCTGTTGAGATACTTGCAACTTTGCTTTTAATTTTTCTTTGTAATTTTTAATAATTATAGGATACATAACCTTTTTTTAGCTCTATAAACCTCCCACTTTACATTAAAAGATGAAATA
The DNA here is from genome assembly GCF_023864275.1 of Schistocerca cancellata. Taxonomy (NCBI): domain Eukaryota; kingdom Metazoa; phylum Arthropoda; class Insecta; order Orthoptera; family Acrididae; genus Schistocerca; species Schistocerca cancellata. The sequence continues at coordinate 824,451,641 of NC_064627.1, read as the reverse complement.
TGTCATTAACCATTGCAATCTTCTAACATTTAGGCATTAGTGCACTCTCATAAGAGGTAATTATAATTAACAAGTCACTGGTGCTCTATTATCGTGCATGATATGAATGCCATCTACTGTGGAACCAGAAGAACAGTTCATGTTACATGCTATTTCATTTTCATGTACATGTTAGCACATCACCTTCTGCTTTAGGAGCAGTACTAGCACCCTTCCTCTACCCTCGTTCAAGTGAAGTTGCTAATACATGCTTCATACCACGATACTAACGATTTTCTTATGTACTTTGTGACACAAAAAAATACATCATTTGAATATATTTGCACACTGTTGGAAACATTGCTGCACACTGTACAGTATAGTCATAATGTACTGCAATACTGGCAGACTTATTGTACCTCTCCTATAGCAGATACATAAACTATCAATTTTGTAGAATAGGAAAGAAAAGGTAGAAAATGCCATGTACAAACATACTGAATCACCTCTTCTATATTCCATTTATGTAGATAAACTTAGTAACAGTATCTTATTATCGGTTTATTTAATTCAGTTTACAGTAAAATCTCTTGTTATTTTTAGTTTCAGTAATGCTGCGAGTCCACATAAAGGTTACTTTATACATCACTACTAAAAATCTACAACAGTTATGACATTTCTTTAATATCCATTCCCAATAAAGCGAATACCAAATTAAAATGATGTAACACCTTAGTATTTGTGATAAAAGTTGTCCAATGTTGAGCCTGTGCTCTATTTCTGAATAGTGCTTATATTTAACACTAAACTTTCTGCTAGAGCAGATGAAAACAAATGACCACCTAATATCATTCTTTACATTACATTTAAAAAATAAACTTTTGCATTCTTTTCATGTAAGTATTAATAGGTATTAAAATAACGCTAAATGCACATCAGGTAAGTAACTTCAATAACGAAAATTATTTAAGTCTCTATAATCAATTCCTGGAAAAAAAAACAAATTCTCACCCATTCTAATATGGACTATTTGAGTAATACTGCATCCATACTAATTATATGTGTACTAAATAGGAGGTCACATGATGAACACCAGGATTTGGACTGTAAATATACATTAAATCTTTCATCTTCCATCGGCTAGCAAACAATACAGTTCTCATTGTTAGATACAGTACACCTATCTGATGTAGGATACTTGATACAGTACAGAGTCATCTACCAATAACTCCTACTCACTTAATAAAGAATAAATGACTTGGAAATTTATGTAACTTGTATTCACAACTGAATTATCCACATAAATATTCATTCATACTCGTATGCTTACTGTAACAGAACTTAAAATTAGTACATACTTCAATATCTCCACTCACAGTTCTATTTTTCTGACCTCCAGTGTATCTCAAACCAAAATCTTCATTTGAAAACTTGTTATAGCTTAAAGCTTCCTTTAAATATTGATTTCCATTTGCAAATTATACCCACAAAGCTTAAATTCAGTAGACCTATACCTAGGGTTATTTTTACTAGTAAGATTACTTCTTCAACATGTGTTCAAATCAAAATTCATTTCCGTATTTATGTATTCACTGCAGCATAAACATTTCTCATAATGAAGTTTACGACAGCAGTACAATAACAGGTCAAGAAGTTGTTAAATTCTGTTACTGCTTTTGACCTGCAAGGCTGACTCTACAGTACGCATACAAATATTTTCTGGAATAAAAACTTCTCAGGTTTGCTGCTGGGTCACACTGTGTAAATTTCACAATATTTCCTCAAAACAACTCTTTAACACCTCTAGCAAGTAGCTATAGCTTGTGGCCACACTGTGGCAGTCTCCTCATGGATGTTACATTCTGGAAGTCGCACATGCATGATGAAATTGCATCCAGAACAATAACAGTAGAATGTTGAGAGTCTATATTGGGAACAAAGGTGTGGCTTTCTACATATACCAATGCTGATGCCGAGCATTTTTGTAGTAAAGTACCAGTCCTCAACTATGTTGTGTTGGTGTCATTATAGGAAATTCTTGTTTTTCTCATTGTGATCTGATGACAGTAAATTAAGGGTTCACTGCTGTATTTAATTGGAATACCAAATCAATACTGATAAAGGTGAATCTCTATCACTTCTTTTTATAAAATAGTCCCAAAAGAACAAAACTGACAATATAACCTTGGCCCTCTCATATATCATGTGATGACCAGTACAAATACAACACTTTGTTACTAGAAATCTGTCGATTTGGAACTCGCATGTATGACAATGATGTTGATAATAGTCTTGTATCTGCCCCATGTATGGCAAATATACTTGGTGTTTCAAAATGAATATGGTGGTTTTAAGGCTTTGTAGTATTTATTACATTCAACTTACATTTATAAATAATACATCAAATGAAAGAGCAACTCAAACTGTTTTTATTACAAGTCTTCAATGAGAGCAGCTTTTGTCACGTGGTGCACATAAAGTTGATAAGTGAGTTCTTCCCAAATCTTAAGCTGTGTGTCTAGAGTAATTGCAATACCATTTCAGTCCTGTTTCGTAAGTCAGGTAGAGCAGCTCTATGAAACACCAAAGGTAAAAATCACATGGCATCAGAATAGACGAATGTGGGGGCCATGCAAAACAAGTTTAGCCCTTTCCAGCCAATCCAGTGGTCAGGACAACAACATTTAACCAATCGTGTACTGACTTATGCCAGTAAGATGGGGCACCATCTTGCTGCTAAATAAAGTTCTGTGGTTCAGCTTCTTCCAGTTCATGAAAAGAGCCATAATTCTAGCATGTCAAGATAAGAAATACCAGCTGCAGTTGCTTCACTTAATAAGAGTGGATCACAAACTTTCCATCAACATAAGGCACAAGAAACATTCAATTAGGAGGATCTCATTGCAACTGTACCATCTCATGGAGATTTTCTGATTCCCAGATGTGCACATTATGCCACACAAATGTCACTGAAATTGCTAATTCGTGACTAGCCTCCCAATATGATTTTTTAGGGTTAGGTGTGAAAGCTCTCTCTGTTGTCCAACAAGTTCTTCAGTCACTCTTGGTCATCCCCTACTCTTTCCTTTGCAAAGACAACTGGCGTCTTCAAACTCATGATACCACCTACAGATACTATTTTTACTATTCAGTCATTGCAAACTGTAAAACATGAAGAGCTTTCTGTTCACTAGTGACCATCCTTGCTACTAGTGCTTTCTAACAGAAGACACAGGAAACAGCACATGAGCACAGGTACACAAACAAAATTGAGTTGCTCTTCCTTTTGCTGTATTATTTACTATTCTAAGTTGAATATAACATTGCTACAAACTCTTAAGGCCTTGATATTCATTTTGAAAAACCCAGTACGACATTCAACACTGATACATAATTTTGTAAATACCTTGTTTCTTAAGGCTCATATCATCTTTCATACAACCCATTATGTTCCTCAGTTTCACTGGTGGGTGAAATACACATCTTATGTTTTGTCTGTAAAATATTTTTCCAATTCTAGATGAATTACGATTGAAGCATGGTGGGAAGGCCATGACAGTGAGTGCCTCATCTCAGCCCCGGATATACAATATTTCCGAACTGGGGCAAAGACTCAATAGTGGTTCATCCCCCCACCCCCCACCCCTTCCACCACCATCAAGTGTTTGACATAGGATGCCAAAAATTTAAAAATAAAATTGATTTTTCAAAAATATATTCCTTTGTAGCGAATACCTCTGTGAAGAGATTGATAAGAAAAACATCTATGTTCAAGGAAATGTAAGACATGTTTTTTGGCCTTAATTATGCCAAAGCACAGTGCCACACCTCTTTACACAGCACACTTCTATCGCATATCATTGTGCTTCGCTCTGTGGAATTCAAACATGTATATTTTCTAATGGAAGCCATCAAACCCATATTCAGAACAGTGGAAATTAAATTGTCCTGCAGTGCCTCTCCTGCTCCTAATCAGATGATTTGACCTCCCTTACAAAAAAAAATTCACAACTAATAGTGGTTGGGATTACCTGTGACAGAGAGAATAAGAACTCATCAGAAAATCTGCTCTCTTTATTGCCTATTAGCTAATAACTTTCTCTTTTATGTGACATAAAATTAAATATAGGAAACACAAAACCAGACAATGGGAACTCCAGGATGGAATGTAACAATACCAGAGAAGGAAAGTTGCTACTCAGCATATAGCGGAGATGCTGAGTCGCGATAGGCATAATAAAAAGATTCACACAATCATAGCTTTCGACCATTAAGGCCTTTGTCAGCAGTACACACACACACACACACACACACACACACACACACAAACGCAACTTGCACACATGTCTTCAGTCTCAGAGAGCTGAAACTACACTGCAAGCAGCAGCACCAGTGCATGATGGGAGTGGTGACTGGGTGGGGGTAAGGAGGAGGCTGGAGGGGGGGGGGGGGGGGGGAGGGGGAGGGATAGTATGGTGGGAGTGGTGGACAGTGAAGCGTTGCAGTTTAGACAGAGGGCAGGACAAAAGGTGCGGAGGAGGGAGGGAGTAAGTAGCGGAAAGGAGAGAAATAAAAATAAAAATAAATTAAAAGACTGGATTTGGTGGTGAAATGACGGCTGTGTAGTGCTGTAATGGGAACAGGGAGGGGGCTGGATGGGTGAGGACAGTGACTAACGAAGGTTGAGGCCAGGAGGGTTACGGGAATATAGGATGTATTGCAGGGAAAGTTCCCACCTGCGCAATTCAGAAAAGCTGGTGTTGGTGGGAAGGATCCATATGGCACAGGCTGTGAAGCAGTCATTGAGATGAGGGGTATCATGATTGGCAGCGTGTTCAGCAACAGGATGGTCCACTTGTTTTTTGGCCACAGTTTGTCAGTGGCTGTTCATGTGGACAGACAGCTTGTTGGTTGTCATGCCTACATAGAATGCAGCACAGTGGTTGCAGCTTAGCTTCTAAATCACATGACTGGTTTCACAGGTAGCCCTGCCTTTGATGGTATAGGTGATGTTAGTGACCGGATTGGAGTAGGTGGTGGTGGTAGTAGGATGTATGGGACAGGTCTTGCATCTACGTCTATTACAGGCGTATGAGCCACGAGGTAAGGGATTGGGAGCAGGGGTTGTGTAAGGATGGACGAGTATATTGTGTAGGTTCAGTGGACGGCGGAATACGGGTGGGAAGGATAGTGGGTAGGACATTTCTCATTTCAGGGCACGACGAGAGGTAATCGAAACCCTGGCGGAGAATGTAAGTCAGTTGCTCCAGTACCGGATGGTACTGAGTTGTGAGGGGAATGCTCATCTGTGGCCGGGCGTTGAGATTTTGGGAGATGGTGGATGACTGGAAAGATAAGGCGCGGGAAATTTGTTTTTGTACAAGGATGGGAGGATAATTACGGTCCGTGAAGACTTCAGTGAGACCCTCGGTATATTTAGAGAGGGACTGCTCGTCACTGCAGATGCAACAACCACAGGTGGCTATGCTGTACGGAAGGGACTTCTTGATATGGAATGGGTGGCAGCTGTCAAAGTGGAGGTATTGCTGGTGGTTAGTAGGTTTGATATGGACGGAGGTACTGATGTAGCCATCTCTGAGGTGGAGGTCAACATCTAGGAAGGTGGCTTGTTGGGCTGAGTAGGACCAAGTGAAGTAAATGGGGGAGAAGTTGTTGAGGTTCTGGAGGGCTGTGAATAAGGTGTCCTCACCTTCAATCCAGATAGCAAAGATGTCATCAATGAATCTGAACCAGGTGAGGGCTTTAGGATTCTGGGTTTTTAGGAAGGATTCCTCCAGATGGCCCATTCTGAAAGCTATGATTGTGTGAATCTTTTTATTGTGCCTATCGCGACTCAGCATCTCCGCTATATGGTGAATAGCAACTTTCCTTCTCTGGTATTCAAACATAAAACCAGTGAAGACAAGAGACAAGCAAGACTACACATTTCTTCAATCCTTAGACCCCAGCTTTTTTTTCTCTCTCTCTCTACTCTTGCTACAGCTTTACATGGTGTGCTTTCCTTTCTGCAAAAGAATCTATTAATCACCAAAGTTCGTCAAAAGTTTTGTTACATGAAAAGTCAAAATGTTGTCTAACACCAAAAAAGCTGTTAATATGAATAGTACAAACAACTGGTGTGGTTTCTCTTTTTGATTACATCTATTTTGTTACTTTCTCCTAGATAAAACAAAATAGGCCTTCCTAATATTGTACCATTTGTAACGCACCCCAAATAAGTGAGACTGTTTTGGCACAAGTGGTCATTTTTGTCTACCTCATTTACATAAATAATACAACAGAATTTAATTCATGACATACCAAGGCTGGCTAAAAGCAGATAGTTTTGTTAGGAAATAGTTTCACATTTCACTCTTATGCTCCCGTTTCTCAACCATGAGGTCAAAAAGAAGCTGTAGTACAAAATTTTTATATAAATTTGTAATCGTCACATACTTCGATATAATTCATGTGATGTCTCTGTTTCTTCTCCTTCCTCAATCTAAAAAACAATCTTGTCATCACTATTTCTATAACTATTCCTCCCATCGTCAAAACTTATTCTCCGGTTAACCTCACTAACCCTGTCAGAATCACTGGTTCAGTTATCCCGTATTTATTCTGCAGTTAGGCATTATTACATTTCTGTACAACGCGTTTTCCGTGGTGTTCCAGAACAGAACTGAAAGCGGCTGCTAACCAGGTACCGCACAACTGGCTCTTAGTAGTGTAGCGAGCTGGCAAAAAATTTTCTGTAAAAATTTCATTTTCTTGTATACACCAAGAAGATAAGACATAATCTTTCTTACATTTTATCCCTGTTAGTCATTTATTTCCACTCTGGTAGTCTGAATCTATGGATTTTGCTAATAATTATAACAACAATTATCATTCACACACCCAACGAACCACATAAACAAACAGAAATTGCCAGTCACCCTTTCCAGTTTGTTTGGCTCAGCCCATGTAGTTCCGTCCCTTTTTGTCTGCAGGAAAGTTTTTTATTTCTAGATGCGATGGGGATTCCCCTGACAGAGACATCATGTGCACTGTGCACACATTCAAAAGTCAACTTATTATCTGTTCAGAAATCAACTTAGAAAGTGTTCAAAAATGTTTAAAAACCAGTAGGGATGCATTTCAAAACCATATGAATAATCAATAGACCAACATGCACTGGATGCTAGGCGCTTTGTGAAACTAAGTTTTTTTTCTTCAAGAATATGAATTTTGTGACCCCTGAAGTTGGTGCCTGGGGCAGACACCCTGGTTTACCCCCTCCTAGGTCCGGGCCAGCCTCCATTTCTTAATTTTGTTCTCTGTGCTGGATTTGGCTTAGCTGGAATGCACAATGAATTTGTTTTCCTGTACAGCCATCCAACTGAAAAACTGTCCTCTGATGCTAAGGGTCACGCAACAAGCTATCAGGATAAGGAACAAGGAGCATTTTCAGAACCAGAGAGCACAACACAGCAATACATTGTGCAAAGTGGTCACACTTTGTATTACACAAATACAGACTAGTAAGAGTCTGCTTGCAGTACAGGCTATGCTTAACATTATGCAGCTGCAGTGATACTCAATTTTCTTGCTGGGTGAATAGCATTTCTATCAATAAATGATACGATGAGTACTCAGCTATGTCATTGCTGCAACAGGTTGAGATGAGCTGAAGCAGGAAGACAGAGGCTAAAATATTAACTGGTGGAAGGATAATTCATTCTGAAGACTGTCAATTTATCCTTAAGATTGTGGACTGTGCATATGAGGAAACCTACTTTATCACAGGGTCCAAAATTAGTTGTGTATCCAAATGAGAAATAGTTTAAATATGGGTATCCATATATATTCATGTGTGGTACTGTGATCTGCCAAAAATGTGCAGATGACTTTGACAAGAAACTCAACTATAGAAGCTGAAACATGGTTCAAAGTAAGTCTCTGCTATTCATGAACTGAGACCAATGAGAATAAGAAAAGGAAAAGACACTGTTGTGAGAAAGATTAATTTGATCCTACTGATGACTATGTTGTTGTGGCAATTATCCAATCAGCACAAGAGAAACCACAGGATAGGATATCTTATTTACACACTCAGCCACAAAGCTGGTGTGGAGAATTTGCTGTTTATGGGGATCAAGCCAGACAGCACATAAGGTTTAATCTCATCTAGCTACTGCTGCAACAGTACTATTAAGGAATCCCATGTCTTTAGGGATCAAAACTATTTGACTTTACTAGGTGTGGTCAACTTATGTAGTTCTTGAGTCATTGTGTCTGGTACCTGTTCCCTGCACTACTCTGTCACTAGTAGTCAGCTGTGTGTGTGTGTTAATTTACTTATTAATTTACACATCTGGTTTTGCAGGGACAAATTGAGGAGCCAGTCTCCATGGTCGTGAAACAAGTCAATACATTAAACTGCATTAGAAAATGTAATAATAAATTAAATAAAATTTACAAATCCTATGCACGTAACAAGCTGCTGAGTATATATTAGCATAATCAATAATATACCACAGGAATTCTGTTAAATTTTTTACTAGAACTCCCCTGGCAGAATAGACTGATTGAGCCACAAGAAAATTCTTTGATTGTCACTTGAAAGTGCAATGATTAGTACTACGGCTTTTTAATTCTCATCGTAGCTTATTGAAAAAGGATGGAGCAGAACACTTTATCTTTCTGCACAAGAGTTTGTGGATTCAATACGTTGTATCAACCATGATTAACACCATCCTTGGACTCTTATTGCTCTACCGAGCCTCCACGTTAGTTTTTAGTCTGTTCTGTATCTCCAGCTGTGTACACGTTTATGACTAACTACGGAATATATCTCTATGTGGAATTTAATGGGGATAGTTATTGCATTCGACCAATAATCGTATCCTGCTCCCATACTGTTGACCCCGAAGTTTCTACGTCTTCCGCGACTTCCACGCCGGGTGTTGTAAATCAACAGGTTATGCGTACAACGCCATGGCTACCTCACTCAACACTTTGTTCGAAGATTTGGGGGCCCAACTGCGACAAACAGACCACTCCAATCTTTCGCCAATGGCCGGCTCCCCACTAATCGACAGTGATTCGCGATCTCCAACCAAGTTAACCTCAAACTTTGTTGCTCTACAACAGTTAAGTGCTACACTGTTAACTCAAACAACGGACTCAGGTTTCGTGTCGCCGGACTGTGCTCGCCAACATGTGAAATGTGAAGTGGATAATTTTCAGAACTGTGTAACTACCGATCGATCATGTAATGTTCAAAGTGATCTACATTTGCACATGTACTTTGACTGTCAATGTGCTGCAACATCAGTTACAGTCGTGCAATGTGCAATGCCGCCATTTGTGCAAAACGCACATGATATCAACCTATTCTGGCTTTGCCTCATTCACAAACTAACGATGGAAATTTTCATGCAGCAAATTCCCCTTTCTCACCCACCAGGCCTGTTGCTCAGTTTTTTGACCATTTGGGCTCGAGCACATCTTACGGGGCTTCGCCTTCCAGAAACATTTTACCACAATAATGTGGTCCTCAGCAAGTTTCACCGGTAATTTATAGTCCAACCACACAGGGCGTGTTCCCAATGTGCACAGAAGACTTACACTGCTGTCGCACGAAGTACCAACTCCCCCACCCCCCACCCCCCCACCCACACACACACGGGGGGGCCCCGATTCCGACTGTTCAGCCGCTCGCCTCTCCCACAGTTCCGCCTGTGTCTGCCGCACCAGGTGGACAATTTCAAATCTGTACCTCTAACCTCCGGTCCAGTTTATGGGACCACTACATATGTTGCGCAACCGCTCGTGCCCACAGTACCAACCGCGCCAGTCACATCGTGTTTTCCGACACGTCAAGGACAATGCAACCCGCTGTTGTTCGGACGTGCTTGCCAATAACACACCTACGCCTATGGCGACGGGCTGCAGTATGGCCCCACCTACCATGGACCAGCAGGCCTTCCAAGATACACTGAAGCCTCCTTCATCCCCCCCCCCCCCCCCCACTCCCCCGTCTCTCTGCCGAAACTGCTCCCTTTATACGAGGACAACCCCGTATCATGGTTTGTGCGTGTGGAGCATCTGTTGGAGTTAATCATGTGTCCAACTACAACTCTAAATTCCTATGTCTCATCACGCACCTATATGATCACTCGGACTTAATTTGTGATCTTCTCCTCTTGCCACCACCTCCACCGAAGTATGAGTTTGCAAAAAAAACAATATTGGACCGACTTGCCTGCGCACCACAAGAATTAATCATCAAGATCTTGTACGAGAAGCACCTGGGGGACCACACTCCATCACCATTCTTGTGAGTGAACACACGATGATGGACGTTACTCTGTAGGCAGTATGGTCCACCAAGTTACCTACCGACCTAAAGATTCACCTGGTACCACACTCCTTTGAGTCAATTGGCTCTCATCTTCTTATCGCAGACCAGCTGTATGCACTGCTACGACAACACCAACCAGCACACCACTCACCACTGGTTGGCACAACTGGTCCTGTTTAACAGCCGTCTGCGGGGCAAAGGCAGAGCTCGCTCCACCTCCGCGCCATCTACATTGCTGGCAGTATCAGCTCACTCTCTCCTACATCTGAGCACTCAAGAATCGTCCACGTACCATACGTGCCAGAATACATTCCAGAACAAATCAGTGAGGACAAGCCGCCTCCGCTGCCGCAGTCGCCGCCACCACCACATCTGACTCATCTGTATTGTTGGTACCACAAGATTTTTGGCGATGATGCCAAGAAGTGTCGATTACCTTGCCAGCACCAAAACGCTGACCGCAGGATCTAGAAGACGCTAAGTCCTGTGGGGAACCTCACAGACGTCCTCACACATTGCACTCTGTCCACTCGTCCACCCAACCAAGCAGTTGTTTATACGTGACCGACATTTCATCACAGCTTGTCTTCCTAGTCGACACAGGTGCTGACGTGTCTATCATACCCACATCGTTGGCTCCTCCCGCCTTTTCACCGATGAGGTCACTTGTACGAGCTGTCAACGCATCAACGTTACAAACCTCAGGCTCTGTCAAAGTTACGGTGCACCTAAATCCTTCTCTGTGTTTTCCGTGGACTTTCTACATTGCCGACATCAATGAACCAATTCTTGGTATGGATTTTTTGTCACATTACAAACTCTCTCCGAATGTGGTTCAGGGCTCAGTGCTACATCATCCCACTAACACTCAGATACTGCGCTCCTGCACTTAGGTTCCGTGTTCTGTTTCTCTTGAGACATGTGAGTTAGTACACGAGTGCTCCGCCCTCGCGGGCGACATTGTGACCTGCCTTACTAACCTATTGCCAGGATACGACTCGGCGGCACAACTCCGCTGGGAAAACAACAAGCTGAAACAACAAATAGCACACAATTACAATGAACTCGTAGCGGCTCGTACCTTGCTGCTGAAACTGCAGTACACAGTGCTGCCACCTAATTGTGTTTCTCCAGCAGACACCAGATCGGACACTCAGCAGGTTAGTCCAAAAACATTAATTGCATGTGACGATTTGCGTCCGGTAGACACCGCACCCCCGACGTGCTTGCCACATTCAGTGCCTTGTGTTTCAAAGAGTGCTTCTAATGACAGTCGCTCACGTGATACAACCACGTCCACCGCGCAGGCAGCCGCCCCCGCATGTTGATAAACATTCCTCCTCTCCCACGTGGAAGCCACGTGACTCGGCGGCCATCGCTCCCCCTGCACGACGCCAATGCCTGTCACACCCTCGCCAGTTACCCAAGGCCAGGCTGACAACAGAAAGTCGCTGCGCGTCCCGACCCACTCCGTACTGCATGCGCAGCTGACCTCTCTGAACAAGCGCACACCACGCTCACGTAATAGGCATGTGACTTTTGTGCTACCTTTTCCCACTTGCACTAACAGTTACGCCTCGTCACACCCCACTCATCCAAAAACTTCATGTCAGGATGTTGCTCAGTCTTGTATGCAGTTCTCAGTTTCTTCCATTACTGATGGAATGACACACAAGATAGTTACCACTGCAGGCCCTCCTATCAAGCACAAGGTTAGATGCCTCAACCCCATTAAGTTGCGTGCGGCCTGGCAGCAAATTAATGAACTTTTGGAGGCACGTATCCTGCAACTGTCGGACAGCAACTGGTCTTCACCGATTCACCTCGTCGCCAAATATGACGGTTCTTTCCAAATGTGCGGCAACTACAGACGCTTAAACACCCGTACCATTATGGAAAATTACCCAGTGCCGAACATAAAATGATTTTACTCATATGTTATCAGGCGTCACAATCTTCAGTGTTATTGACTGTAAATGTGCGTATCACCATATTCCCATAGCACGGGAAGACATTCCAAAGACAGCTATTATCATGCTGCTTGGTTTGTTCTGACAGTTCAAGTTTTGCTTTGCATATCTGGATGACATATTCATTTTCAGCAACTCGACTGAGGAACACGAAAATCATTTATCTAGGGTCCTCCAGACCTTGAACTCCAACGGCATCGAGGTCAAAAAGGACAAATTCCAACTGCGCCTGTCTTCTGTCACATTTTTTGGGTTACATCATCTCCACAGATGGAATACAGCCTCCCAAATCCCACGTGCAGGCCATTACGTCACTGCCACCTCCAGCTACTTACAAAGAACTCCGACATTTCATGGGTACAATAAATTACTACCGTCAGCATCTGCCTTCTGCCGCTGCCATGCAGGCCCCGCTGACAGACTCGCTGTCGGGCAAACAGACTATAGGCCTTAAACCAGTTTGCTGGACTGAACCTATGCTTGAGGCCTTCAAGGCTCTAAAAACTTCCTTAGCTCATGCCATGACACTCACCAATCCTGACACATCGGCCGTGTTGTTCATCACTACGGACGCCAGCGACATCGCGGTGGGGGCAGTACTACAGCAACACAAAGGCAACATGGTTTCTCCCCTTCATTTCTTCTATAAAAAACTGTCCACAGCTCAGAAGAAATATTCCGCTTTTGATAGGGAACTACTGGTGGTCTATGAAGCCATCGAGGGCCGTTCTTTCTTCATCCTTACTGATCACAAACCACTAGCAAACGTTTTCTGCAATCTTCCTGAGGACCCACCCCCTTGGCGTTTCCACCACTCTGATTTAGTCTCTCAATTCACAACAGACGTTCACTACATCGAAGGCACAGAAAACATCCCCGCTGATTTTTTCTCGTGGATCAATACTGTCTCACACATCATCGACTTATCCAAACTGGCCGCTCTCCAGGACTCTGATAAGGAATCTCAAGCACTCCTCGCAGATCCTCACACATCTCTTATGTTTACCAAAGCCAAGTTCCCCGGCGTTTTGGAAAAGGTGTGGTGTGATTCTTCTACCGGCACCCTGCGGCATTTGCTCCTGCCCATATTGCACCGGCAAGCCTTCGACGCCTTGCATAATCTCAGTCAACCTGGCGTCCGCACCACCACACGGCTCGTATCCGAGCATTTCGATTGGAAAAATATTAAACGGCACTGTCAGACCTGGGTACACAGCTGCGTCTCCTGTCAACACAACAAAATCAGCCGCCACACCTCCCCTCTACTAGGCAAGTTCTACATTCCACAAGAAAGATTTCGTCATGTACATATGGGCCTTATCGGTCCACTACCACTGTTGGAGGGCCACAGATATATTCTATCCACAATCGACCGCATGTCTTGCTGGGTAGAAGCTGTTCCTTTACCCAACATCACCGCTGAAACCGTGGCCAAGGGTTTCGTCTCCTCATGGATTGCCAGGTTCAGTTGCCCGACCACCATCACAACCGACGAAGGCCGGCAGTTCCAGTCCATCCTGTTCACCATTTTATGTAACATCTGCAGCATTAAAAAAATTCATACAACAACCTACCACCCGCAAAACAATGGGTTAGTTGAACGGGGGCACCGCACCTTCAAATCTGCCCTCAGGTGACATGACCGCCTCTGGTCCGAGGCGCTTCCATGGCCATTACCCGGTCTCCGTCCGACCTTTAAACCAGACTTATAGGGAACCATCGCTGAATTCGTTTTCGGGGAGAACCCAATCCTGCCAGGGGAACTTATCCTGCCTCACCACCTGAGGATTTTCCCCCCTTCCTAGATTTCATTAGTCGCATGCGCACTCACTTCAAACATGCACGGCTACACCCTCCTATCAGCCATTACCCGCCAGACATTTACATGCCAACCGCACTCAACATTTGCTCCCACGTTATGCTCAGGGATGATTCCGTTACACAACCCCTGCAATTACCCTACCTTGGTCCCTTTAAAGTACTCCAGCAAGGCGAACTAACGTTCGACATTATGGTTAAAGATCGTCCTCAAACTGTTTAATTGCACAGGCTCAAACCTGCTTTCGTGGACTCCGATGGCCCTCTGCCGTCTCAGTCGGACCCTCCTGACAACTTTTCCATCGCGGAGCCTGAAAATACTTTGTCTCATCCCCCAGTGCTGTTTCCTCCAACTCACAATTAGTTGTCATCACTCGCAGGTTTTCCAAGCACGTTGCTATCCACCCCACGAGTGGGTTACGCCGCCACTTCACCGACTGTGGAGACTCACTCTCCCACATTCAACCTGTGCTGTAACGTGCCACCACAATGCATGAACGACGTGTTTATCATCATCTTTGATGACCGTGTGCTCGTGCTCCTAACAGACACCACGGCCTCGCCCTCCAATGGACAGTTAAATGTCAGTGTAGTGCATAGCCTGTCCCTCCCCAGTGAGTGCGACCCATCAGAAATTCGCTCGTTCATCTCCTCGGATGGCTTGATCTGCATTTGGGGCAGGCACACCTGCACCACACCATAGGCCATTCCACATGCCTGCTCTTGAGCCGGCCGATGCATCGTCCATCCCCGCTGGTTGACTGACTATAACGTGGACCTCCGCCTCCGCACTCCGCCTCGACCGAGATGGAAATCCTGGTCGTGTGCCTGCCGCCTTGCATGACTACTACCGACGCCGACACCCACATGACCTCCACTGAAGCCTCACAGGTGGTACTCCGTACTGCGGGAGGGCTGTGTGGCATCGATAGGTCATATCAACCACAATTAACACCATCTTTGGACTCTTATTGCTCTGCCGAGCCTCCGTGTTAGTTTTTAGTTCTGTTCTGTATCTCAAGCTGTGTACACAATTATGACTAACTGCGAAATATATATCTATGTGGAATTTAATGGGGATAGTTATTGCGTTCAACCGATAATCATATCCCGTTCCCGTAAGTTAAACAGCTGTGATCCACATGCAGGTTATATTTCTGCCTAGTATAAGCACAGTGAAAGCAGTTAATTCTTGGAAACAAGTTCATACTGCTGACAACAACTGATGTAACAAAAAATGTGTACTGAGGCACCAGTGTCAGAATTTCCAGACTCTAGAACAGGGGTCAACATGAGATTCATGGATTTACACCACATATTGGTCGGACTCCCCATTTGTAAGCAAAAAATGCACTTTGTGGAATGAAAATTACACCCTCGAATTTGATGATGTAAGTCATAAGTGAAAGAGAATAAGCAAAGTAGACTAATTTTCATATTGGACTATCACTTACTGTAGATGTTGTCCTGATGGAAAACATAGTAGCATACAGTTTTTGAACAAAATGCTGAACATGAGTTTTCCATGACAGCTTAACATCTACCTGAAAACCTATGAATTTTGATTGTACAGACTCACTTATCGCAGACCGATTCTGTGTTATCAAAATGTCAGTTTTAGCTGAGTTGTGTGTTAGAAAGTGTAAAAATTGAGTCTTCCAGTGGTTTAGCATCAATGCTAAACCACTGGAAGACTCAATTTATTATCTGCAAGCCATGAACATATGTCCGGAACTGCACTATTTGACTGCCTATTTTACACTTGACTACAAGTTAGAAATATTTTAGAATCACCTACATTTAAATGTCAGAGCTTGAATCATCCGCACAAGACAGATGTATTTGTAAACATAAGGGAGTTCCTTGTGCAGATCCACACGAGTTCCAAAATAAATCCATTGGAATTCGATTACTCGATAAATAGTACAATTCTCAAGGCTGTCAATTCAACTAAGTACCTGGGTGTTAAAATTACGAACAACTTCAGTTGGAAAGAACACATAGATAATATTGTGGGGAAGGCGAGCCAAAGGTTGCGTTTCATTGGCAGGACACTTAGAAGATGCAACAAGTCCACTAAAGAGACAGCTTACACTACACTCGTTCGTCCTCTGTTAGAATATTGCTGCGTGGTGTGGGATCCTTACCAGGTGGGATTGACGGAGGACATCGAAAGGGTGCAGAAAAGGGCAGCTCATTTTGTATTATCACATAATAGGGGAGAGAGTGTGGCAGACATGATACGCGAGTTGGGATTGAGGTCATTAAAGCACAGACGTTTTTTGTCGCGGCGAGATCTATTTACGAAATTTCAGTCACCAACTTTCTCTTCCGAATGCGAAAATATTTTGTTGAGCCCAACCTACATAGGTAGGAATGATCATCAAAATAAAATAAGAGAAATCAGAGCTCGAACAGAAAGGTTTAGGTGTTCGTTTTTCCCGCGCGCTGTTTGGGAGTGGAATGGTAGAGAGATAGTATGATTGTGGTTCGATGAACCCTCTGCCAAGCACTTAAATGTGAATTGCAGAGTAGTCATGTAGATGTAGATGTAGATGTAGTTATGCAGGACCATACATCACGTATCACACGTAAGAGAGTGCTAGGTTTCCAACAGAACTTCCAGATATTTACTATAGAGAGTGGTGTCTATGAGGGTAATGAATGAGTTTAGAATTGTTGGATAGTGAGGGTATGCCGTGCTCGAGACGCTGTACTGGCTTCATCATATCTCATCACAAACAGCTCAGTGTTTCTGTACTGCTTAGCATTAGCATGCAGCCAACAGCAAAAGAAACTTTGATTTACTGCAATAGGTGGGTGTACTGCCATTTTTTCTTATTTTCATTATTTTTTAAATTTAACTAAGATACTTTGGAGTTATTTAATTTTTAGCTGGATTTGTTAGTAAAATACTTATATTATATGGAAGCTACGCTGAAAGGCACAATGGAACTTCAACAACTTTTATGGATTTGTAGTCCCCGTATACCAGCTGAAAAGTAATCGGTACCATAGAATGGACAGCCCCATCCATGTCATCTGCCGCTTCATGGGAAGGCCTGGGAATCAACATACATATCTTAGAGAAACCCCCCCCCCCCACACACACACACACTTTAGGACTACTACGAGGGTGGTTTGAAAAGCTCTCAGAATCACCATGAGAGGTCAGTGCTAGCAGAAAAAGTTGTTCACGTGACGTTCACTGGACTGTTGCCTGTAAACACGTGCCACATCTTCAGTGTTCTTGGAAGAGAGCTGTGGCGGTGAAGTGGCTCTGTTGTTGTTCCCGCTTAGTGATTTGCGAAGATGGAAAATAGAGATTCGAGCAGTGGTTAAGTACTTCATAAAGAAAGGTATGCAAGCAAAGGACATTCATGCCGATTTCCAGAATACACTGGGGGACTCTGCTCCTTCATATTCAACTGTTGCCAAGTGGACAAATGAATTTAAATTTGTTCTGGAGAGCTTAGATGATGATCCACGGAGTAGACTACCAAGATGTGTTGCTACTCTAAAAGCCATTGCAAAAGTGCACAAAATTGTCATGGAGGATCGATGATTGAAAGTGTGTGAAATTGCTCACACTTGCCAGATGTCATCTGAAACAGTATGTTGTTGTTGTTGTTGTTGTTGTCATCAGTCCTGACACTGGTTAGATGCAGCTCTCCATGCTACTCTATACTGTGCAAGCTTCTTCATCTCCCAGTACTTACTGCAACCCACATCCTTCTGAATCTGCTTAGTGTATTCCTCTCTTGGTCTCCCTCTACGATTTTTACCCTCCACGCTGCCCTCCAATGCTAAATTTGTGATACCTTGATGCGTCAGAACATGTCCTGCCAACCGGTCCCTTCTTCTTGTCAAGTTGTGCCACAAACTCCTCTTCTCTCGAATTCTATTCAATAACTCCTCATTAGTTATGTGATCTACCCATCTAATCTTCAGCGTTCTTCTGTAGCACCACATTTTGAATGCTTCTATTCTCTTCTTGTCCAAACTATTTATTGTCCATGATTCACTTCCACACATGGCTACACACCATACAAATACTTTCAGAAACGACTTCCTGACACTTGAATCTATACTTGATGTTAACAAATTTCTCTTCTTCAGAAACGCTTTCCTTGCCATTGCCAGTCTACATTTTATATCCTCTCTACTTCGACCATCATCAGTTATTTTGCTCCAAAAATAGAAAACTCCTTTACTACTTTAAGTGTCTTATTTCCTAATTTAATTCCTTCAGCATCACCCGACTTAGTTCGACTACATTCCATTATCCTCGTTTTGCTTTTGTTGATGTTCATCTTACATCCTCCTTTCAAGGCACTGTCCATTCCATTCAACTGCTCTTCCAAGTCCTTTGCTGCCTCTGACAGAATTACAATGTCATCGGCGAACCTCAAAGTTTTTATTTCTTCTCAATGGATTTTAATACCTACTCCAAATTTGTCTTTTGTTTCCTTTACTGCTTGCCCAATATATAGATTGAATAACATCGGGGAGAGGCTACAACCCTGTCTCACTCCCTTCCCAACCACTGCTTCCCTTTCAAGCCCCTCAACTCTTATAACTGCCATCTGGTTTCTGTACAAATTGTAAATAGCCTTTCGCTCCCTGTATTTTACCCCTGCCACCTTCAGAATTTGAAAGAGAGTATTCCAGTCAACATTGTCAAAAGCTTTCTCTAAGTCTACAAATGCTACGGAATCCAAACTGATCTTCCCCGAGGTCGGCTTCTACCAGTTTTTCCATTCATCTGTAAAGAATTCGCTGCTGTGACTTATTATCTGATAGTTCGGTAATTTTCACATCTGTCAACACCTGCTTTCTGTGGGACTGTAATTATTATATTCTTCTTGAAGTCTGAGGGTATTTTGCCTGTCTCATACATCTTGCTCACGAGATGGTAGAGTTTTGTCAGGACTGGCTCTCCCAAGGCTGTCAGTAGTTCTAATGGAATGTTGTCTAATGCCGGGGCCTTGTTTCGACTCAGGTCTTTCAGCGCTCTGTCAAACTCTTCACGCAGTATCATATCTCCAATTTCATCTTCACCTACATCCTCTTCCATTTCTATAATATTGTCCTCAAGTACATCACCCTTGTATAGACCCTCTATATACTCCTTCTACCTTTCTGCTTTCCCTTCTTTGCTTAGAACTGGGTTTCCATCTGAGCTCTTGATATTCATGCAAATGGTTCTCTTTTCTCCAAAGGTCTCTTTAATTTTCCTGTAGGCAGTATCTATCTTACCCCTAGTGAGATAAGCCTCTACATCCTTACATTTGTCCTCTAGTCATCCCTGCTTAGCCATTTTGCACTTCCTGTCGATCTCATTTTTGAGACGTTTGTATTCCCTTTTGCCTGCTTCATTTACTGCATTTTTGTATTTTCTCCTTTCATCAATTAAATTCAATATTTCTTCTGTTACCCTAGGACTTCTACTAGCCCTCGTCTTTTTACCTACTTGATCCTCTGCTGCCTTCACTACTTCATCCCTCAGAGCTACCCATTCTTCTTCTACTGTATTTCTTTCCCCCATTCCTGTCAATTGTTCCCTTATGCTCTCCCTGAAACTCTCTACAACCTCTGGTTCTTTCAGTTTATCCAGGTCCCATCTCCTTAAATTCCCACCTTTTTGCAGTTTCTTCAGTTTTAATCTACAGTTCGTAAGCAATAGATTGTGGTCAGAGTCCACATCTGCCCCTGGAAACGACTTACAATTTAAAACCTGGTTCCTAAATCTCTGTCTAACCATTATATAATCTATCTGATACCTTCTAGTATCTCCAGGGTTCTTCCATGTATACAACCTTCTATCATGATTCTTAAACCAAGTGTTAGCTATGATTAAGTTATGCTCTGTGCAAAATTCTACCAGACGGCTTCCTCTTTCATTTCTTACCCCCAATCCATATTCATCTACTATGTTTCTTTCTCTCCCTTTTCCTACTCTCGAATTCCATTCACCCAGGACTATTAAATTTTCGTCTCCCTTCACTACCTGAATAATTTCTTTTATCTCATCATACATTTCATCGATTTCTTCATCATCTGCAGAGCTAGTTGGCATTTAAACTTGTACTACTGTAGGAGTCATGGGCTTCGTGTCTATCTTGGCCACAATAATGCATTCACTATGCTGTTTGTAGTAGTTTACCCGCATTCCTGTTTTTTTTTTATTCATTATTAAGCCTACTCCTGCATTACCCCTATTTGATTTTGTATTTATAACCCTGTATTCACCTGACCAAAAGTCTTGTTCCTCCTGCCACCGAACTTCACTAATTCCCACTATATCTAACTTTAACCTATCCATTTCCCTTTTTAAATTTTCTAACCTACCTGCCCGATTAAGGGATCTGACATTCTACGCTCCGATCCGTAGAATGCCAGTTTTCTTCCTCCTGATAACGACGTCCTCTTGAGTAGTCCCCGCCCGGAGATCCGAATGGGGGACTATTTTACCTTCGGAATATTTTACCCAAGAGGATGCCATCATCATTTAACCATACAGTAAAGCTGCATGCCCTCGGGAAAAATGACGGCTGTAGTTTCCCGTTGCTTTCAGTCGTTCGCAGTACCAGCACAGCAAGGCCGTTTTGGTTAGTGTTACAAGGCCAGATCAGTCAATCATCCGAACTGTTGCCCCTGCAACTACTGAAAAGGCTGCTGACCCTCTTCAGGAACCACACGTTTGTCTGTCCTCTCAACAGATACCCCTCCGTTGTGGTTGCACCTACGTACGGCCATCTGTATCGCTGAGGCACGCAAGCCTCCCCACCAATGGCAATGTCCATGGTTCATGGGGGAGGGTGCTGAAACAGTATATCAAATTGTCAAATTGTAATTGAAATGGAAAAATTATCTGCAAGATGAGTGCTGTGACTCTTGATGCTGGATCAAAAACACATGAAAATGGACTTCAGAACAATGTTTGGCCCATTTTTGGAGAAACGAATAAGATTTTTTGCATCGGTTTGTGACCGCAGATGAAACTTGGGTGCACTACTAGACCCCAGAGACAAAACAACAGTCACAGCAGTGGAAACCTGCTGTTTCTCCGGCACCAAAGAAAGCACAGACAATTCCTTCAGAGGGAAAGGTCATGGCATCTGTATTCTGGCATGCGAAGGGGATTCTGTTTGTAGATTATCTCCCCACTGGACAAACAATTACTGGAAAATATGATGCTAACCTCCTGGACAAATTGCAATAAAAGATACGTAAAAAAAAAGGCCAGGTTTATCAATGAAGAAAGTCATCTTCCATCAAGACAATGTGCACCCACACATGTGCCGTCGCCATGGCAAAATTACACGAACTAGGTATGAATTGTTGCCAGACCCACCTCATTCATCTGCTATGGCTCTGTCAGACTTCCATCTCTTCCCAAAACTGAAAATTTTTCTTGGTGGATGAAGATTCACTTTAAATGAACAGTTGATAGCCGGAGTTGACAACTATTTTGCAGGCCTGGAGGAAACTCATTTTTGAGATGGGATCAAGGTACTGGAACATCTTTGGAGCAAGTGCATTAATCTACAAGGAGACTACATTGAAAAATAAAAAAAGTTTCAGTGATGTAAGTACTTTTTTTTTTCTATTCTGTTCCGAGAACTTTCCAAACCACCTTGTATATCTCATTGCCGGTAAACCCATAGTGACTGCCATTTTGAACTGGTGAAATGAACTAGTATCAGCAATGACATCCTTTTATCATCGTTGGTCACTGGCATTCTGAATTAATTTACTCACTACACTAAATTCTTCAAAACTGTACCTAGCATCAACAGGTACATACTGACACCTTCAGGTAGAGTGAGATGGTGGATAAATAAATTGACAGTGACAGAAAATGAACATCTCTTTTATCTTTGGTTGTTTTCAGGCTCGACTAGGGTCATTATCATATTATATAGAGTGAGTCACATAAGACATAACACCCCTTTTATTTCATGAACAGTGACAAAGACTGAATATGGTTTTCAACAAATGTTAGAGTTCGAGGGGCATGTATGGTTTTGTTTGGTTAATGTTTTTAGTGCTAATATCAATGGAGATATTGAAGCTAGTATTTTTTTTAAATGGAAGTGTATACTTTTGAGAACTGCATTTGATAGCTCTTGAGAAGACAATTATGTTTGTTAATGTTGACACTGAACTCTGTTGTAAAGAAATTCAAGAAATGTCCTAGAATTGAGAGCATTATGGCTGTAAACGGCATTTGCAGTGCAAACAATGCCAAGCAGGCATCTCGAACTCGGCTGTGTAGTTTTATACCATAAGGCAGGTCTGTGCTACAAGAATAAAGCTTAATTTCCCCTTGAACCAACTTACGACTTAGATGCAGGTTCACCTATGAATGTTGTATACATACATACGACACAGGCCTACAATCTAGCGTATAACAAAGGACTCAGGAAAACTACATTTGTGTATCCACCCAGGTGTACTGGAATTGAAACAGAGAAGTCAACTTGTAACACTGAAAATGCGGATAAAATACCCTCTGCACCATCCAAAATTTTCGCTGTTCAGTATCTGTTGATAAACTTGCACTGTGCTTTTGCTTCTGAGCTGTAAGCTATTACAGAAACTATATTTAATACATAATCGATGTATTAGTGTATTTATTTTCAACTGGATATGATTGATTGTAACTATAATGAAAATACTGTAAACTGCTGGGTAACAGCCAAGGGAACTTTATTGAAATTTATCGATAGCAATGACAAAATGGCAGTAGCAGTGCCGTTGTTTATCTTTGCATATGGAAAGTCTCTGTCGCATTGTAAGCAGAGAGTAAGCAGAGCAGCTTGAGTCATGAAAAAGAGCAAAAGTGTCTGTTGGGCACTCCTGCCATTGCAGTGAGCAGCTATGCCCGTGCCAATGTAGACGTGCCTGATTTGTTAACTCACGAGTATTGAGAGCATGGTAGGAATGGACAGGCGGAGGAAGCTGTAATTCCAACTATAGCCTGTCCCGCAATTATCCATGGCTCTGGAGACGACTCAGGGTTCTCATCAAACTGCAGCAGCAGCAACCACGGCAGTTCAGCATTGTCGTCAGCTACATTCCTCACTGTCCACACAGCTACAACATCGTAAGACTGTTAAGTGAAAAATTATGAATTTACCTTGGCATTGCCCAGTAACATTTCTTTCACAAAGTGTGAATAACTTGAATAATAACTTGAAATTGTTAAAACTTGCAGGGTGCCTGTGTTGTCATTGTCCTCAGACATTATTACCGAGTAGGGTATCTTTCCTTTCCATACAATCACCGATTGTCATAATAATTTGAAAACTGATTAAATATTTACTACCAATTTTGTATGTTTGCTAATGACCAGTTTCAGACTAAATTTTCTGCCTCAGTGACTGTTCATTCTTGTGTCACATAACGGAGGCTACTTAAAGTAAAGTAAAATTTCACTGGAAAAACTAATAACTAAAAATACAGCACAAATAAAGAGTGTGCAATTTCATTTATTCTGTATGTAGCTTAGCGAGTGACTTCTGCTGTCTTGGTATGTATTTTATTATTGTTATTTTAAAAGTAAAATCAATTGCTCCCTTGCTTAAGGTAAATTCAATTCAACCTATCAATAACTCTCTTGCCTTTTTCTAAATTTTGCATTACTTTACACTGAATTTACTGAAAGTTATTTTTTTTATATAAGAAAGTTTAAGCTAAGCCAGTCATTTATTTAACCAATAATTTTGTTTAACATTACTTTCAAATTTTAGTATTTCAAAATAAGTAACTGCAAACTCAGTGCTTTCTGACTGATTTATTTTCTCATGATATGTTGTGCTGTGGAAAAGCTGACAACCTTCTGCTGCCACACCAGTGATTATTTGCTTAAATTTCTATACCACTACCTTTCTCAAGATTCTGGAGATTCATTGCCCTAGTGGGCTGGCAGCCATTTAATTATCCCTTCTTTTTAGTTAATCAGTGTTTTCTTTGTGTTATCATTGATTTTTGTAGTAAATATTACATGGTACCCTTTTCCTCCTGCATAGTTCATGAGCGGTTGCACTATATTTCAAAACTATCATCAGTATTTACCTTAAGCTAAGAATAGATTCTTCCTTCAGAAGAGTCTGTTGTACACTTTCCTTCCAACTAAGCGGTGTTATTTTCCTCTGGTAATGATAGCCTTACTTACTGTACAATTTCTTTAGGCATATGAATCATGATCAGTTACCTCGCAATCCAGTACGTTGATTAGGAAGGGGGAAGTTACAAACTGTTCATTCTTCATAAATAAAGAAGTGTTATACACTGCAAAAAGCAACTACTGTGTTAAATACCTAACTGTTAGATGGATGATTTGACCTCTCTTTTCCTGTATGCGACTGTGTGTTCTTACACGTAAAACACATGCTGTCGGACAACTGTCTCTACCTACACCGCTCCGAATTACATCACACGCAATACATTCATTGAACTAAACATTTTATTAATAATACTTCTGTGATGACATGTACACCACAAAATAAATATTCTTCTTAATGAAACATCATTTCATATTGAATGTAAGTGCATAATAATAGTGTTACCAGCTATGCGCAATACACGCTGTTGACTTATTTGACATTGAAATGCAATTTCGCACACATATAAATGAAATAAACAAATTACTAACAATGATTTGGTAACCATCCAAATCATATAACATAAACGTTGTCTTCCAAAAAATAACTTTATCCTTTATTTCAGCATGTGTTCAAACTGTTGGCCATGGACTTGAAGGAACATTTGCAATTGCCATTTGAAGGAACAATGAACAAATGTAATTTCAGTGGATGATATGGAAGAGCATGCACTGGCGATTCGAGGGCAGATATCTGGTGTAGTCGGGGCTTCTTCATAGACTGCATCTTCAAATGTGCCCCAAAGAAAGAAATCGAGAAGAGTCAAATTGGTGGAACTCACAGACCATTTGACAATAGAATTATGTCTTAATCAACGTCCAGGAAAGTTCTCATTCAATATTTGAATTTAAAGATGGGATGAGTGAGCTGGACAACCATTGTGTTGCAGCCACATACACTGTCTAATATCTGGTGGTACGTCTTCTAGAAGAACCAGCAGACTGTTTGTAAGAAAGTGTGCATACAAATGTCCATTTACAATGCCTGTGATGAAATAAAGTACCACAATGCAATTTTCTATTATGCTGCACCATAAGTTGGCCATTGATGTTGCACCTGACAAAATCGGTGTGGATTTTTGGCTACCCAATAGTGCATATTACGCAAATTAGCATGGTTCATAAATGTTGCTTCATGGATAAAGAGCACAAATTGGAAAAATGTAGGGTTGTCTCTCAGTTGCTGAAGGGTAAACTGACAAAATTCTGTACAATGTTCAAAATCACAGTCATCGAGTGCCTAATGTAGTGATAGATGATAGGGATGAAAACTCTGTCAATGCATGATGTGAATAACACTCATCTGGCTGATTCCACATTCTTTGGCAGTGTGTTTCTTACCATTGCACAGATTCATTATTGTCATAGCCATAACAGCTTCTTTGTGCTCTCTGTCACTTGTAGTCACCTTTCTTAGTCTCCTTTTGATGTTCAAGCAGGTTGTCTGTACTAGTATCTTAATAATTCATGCAATTGCCTGGCATGGTGGACACTGGCAGCCCAACAGATAACCCTACACTGCTGTGCTGTTTTTATGGAATTTCTTTTACATTCACCATATATAGACAGTACATCCAGCTTCTCTTAATTGGCGCATGTCTGCATGCAATGAATGTTGAATCAGAAGTGAGCAGCTTGCAGTGCAGACAGTTAACAGGCAAATGTACTGACATTCTGACACAGCGAAGCACAAGAGGTCTGCTTGGCGGTGTTTCCACCACTAATGCTGATTCCAGCTAACATTCTCTCAAATTCTAGGACATTTCATGAATTATTTTTATGACAGGTTTCAATGTCAACGTTAACAAATGCCATATCACTGTAATTGTCCTATCAAGAGCTACTGAATTGTTTCAGTATTTCCATTGATACCAGTGCTTTTAAGAGAAAAACATGTCCCTTGAAGCTCTAACATCTGATGAAAACTGCATTTCGATATGTGTAACAATTCACGATATAAAAAGGGTGTTATGTCTTATGTAACTCATCTTGAGTATACATGACCTTTTCAGGATGGGTAAGTTTATAATGAACCATTATTTCCACTACTGATGCAGGCCATGTCATACATCATAACGAGCATTAACAGCACGTAAAATTTCCCCAGTGATGGATGCAGAAGTATTGTGTGTAGTGACTATAGTATCCTGTTTCTTGTCTATGGAAATTTGAAAAATTGCATGTTTGCCATCAGTTGTATCAATTAATTATTTATTTTCTACTAGTTGTGCTTGTCATGACCATTTTCACAGGAAGAGAAAAGGATGTGCACTAGATAGATTTGCAGTTCAACTTTCCTTTGCATATATATCTTATGTGCATCCTTTTTTTCCCTGGTAAGATGGCTGGTATGATCAAAACTGTTACAAGATAAATAATAAATTTTTACAGCTGATCGCAAGCATGCTGTTCTTCACAGTCTTGACAGGTGTATCAAGTCACCTCATTAAATTATCTGGAAATGTTTTATTAATCGGCTAAATCTTGGAAGTGAGGTAAGTGAACATTCACCCAGAGCAAAGATTGGATACATAACTGATATATTGAGCTTTGAATCAAGAGACAAAGTACTTCCTTTTTAGATCAATAAATCACATCACAAAATATTGTAGTCTTTTATTCTAATCAGAGCTGTGTAAAATATTTGTAAAACAAAGCAGAAGAAAAGAAATTACCTGAAAATGCACGGTACCACTGAGCTGTCATCCACAGAATAATCAGTACTAGAACAGACTGCAGGAATAGAACACTCAGGCTGATATACTGCAGCAAACGGGAGACAGGAGCTGCAACAAACAAATTTCAACATAACAAAGATGTACATCAAAATGCATGCAGTTCAAAAGCATTTTATTTTCAACTGCAAGTACAGAAAAATTAACAAGAAAAAAAACATTGCTGATTAAATTATCCATCTCTATTTATAATTAAAATAACTGAGTTTATGGAAGAATCAATGGGATATGACCCATCATCTACAATGGGAACTATATTTTAATTCCAGGAACCAAACACTGTTCCTAATTTTGTATTAAGGTACACAGAGTGCTCTAATAGGGCAATGTACAATACACTACTTTTTAAACCTATGTAAGTGATATCTAAAATGCTATTGTTAGGGAAAAAAAATTTATGAAGTTAATTGTCATTACTATATAACTGGCATCCTGTTTGCAGAAAATTTCTCCCGTTACATTATGTATGTCTTAATACAGGCATGAGCAACTGGATTACAGACAGCTACAGTGTTGGAGTGAGAGCACACCACATTTTGCACATCAGGTTACTGTTAAAGGTCACCAAACCTTTAACAGGAGGCAAGACATGGACATCAGTTCATTTGATTGTGTGTGCCTAATAGATAGAATGCTCCATCTCGAACGTGATGCTGGCACTGGCCTTTGCACATACCTCTATTTCAAGTATCTGTACTTGAGCAAAAATGCTTCCACCGGAATATAGTCAACCAGAGTGGGCAACACTATGTTGGCAACTGGGGTCACCATCAACTACAGGGGTTTGTAACAGTGGATAAAGCAATGAGCAGCTGTGCCATCTACAATCACCAGTTTGCCTTGCAGTACAAAAGCCATCACTCTGTGTACACGTGCGTGCGTGTGTGTGTGTGTGTGTGTGTGTGTGTGTGTGTGTGTGTGTGTGTGTGTGTGTTTGTTTTTGTTTGATACAGCCTAAGATTTCAAACAAGAGTAGACAATACATGATATTTTCTGAATTAGTCAATACATTATATATTTCATTGTTTTATACTTATGTTTGTGTTTATTCCTCTAAAAATATTTGGAATAATTGAATATCCTTTAAATAACAAATTAGCTACAATATTTCATCTGCAAAATTAATGACCAGAAAGTTCTACAAAAACACATCATAATAATGTGACCAATTATTGAAATTAAATAGTTCAATACATAATAATCTTTGACATGGTTTGTAAGACCGTTGGTTGTACGAAATAATGTAACTTAAGCATTAAAGCTTCTGTAAATGGCAGCAATTAAAATAATTGAGACGTTCATCAGTGATTTGCATATTTCAAAAGTAACTGTTCAAAATCATTATTTTATGTAATGTTGTATGAAAAACAAATGGTATAAGAAAACAAACTGTGTCAAATATTTTTCATTATCATAACATACACTCGAGTCTTTTCGACTGTGTAACTTTTCATTGTAACTTTACAGAAGCATCAATGCTAATAATAAATTTGTCAGCATGGATTTTTATGTTTTTATATAAGGGACAGTGCAAGATAGTTGTCAAGAGAAATGTTGTGGTGGCTGTTAAGATGTTATAAACATTTGAAATGAAAAATGAAAAAAAAATTATGCAAACAGAAAAATTTGTATGGATATGTTTCTGAAGATTGGGACAGCACAAGTTTTCACAAGCTCAAAATCAGCATTTCATTCTGTAGTCTGAAACTACGACCTGGACCTCTTGTTAAAAAAGATGCCAAGTCTACTTCAACAGATAAATACACTCCTGGAAATTGAAATAAGAACACCGTGAATTCATTGTCCCAGGAAGGGGAAACTTTATTGACACATTCCTGGGGTCGGATACATCACATGATCACACTGACAGAACCACAGGCACATAGACACAGGCAACAGAGCATGCACAATGTCGGCACTAGTACAGTGTATATCCACCTTTCGCAGCAATGCAGGCTGCTATTCTCCCATGGAGACGATCGTAGAGATGCTGGATGTAGTCCTGTGGAACGGCTTGCCATGCCATTTCCACCTGGCGCCTCAGTTGGACCAGCGTTCGTGCTGGACGTGCAGACCGCGTGAGACGATGCTTCATCCAGTCCCAAACATGCTCAATGGGGGACAGATCCGGAGATCTTGCTGGCCAGGGTAGTTGACTTACACCTTCTAGAGCACGTTGGGTGGCACGGTATACATGCGGACGTGCATTGTCCTGTTGGAACAGCAAGTTCCCTTGCCGGTCTAGGAATGGTAGAACGATGGGTTCGATGACGGTTTGGATGTACCGTGCACTATTCAGTGTCCCCTCGACGATCACCAGTGGTGTACGGCCAGTGTAGGAGATCGCTCCCCACACCATGATGCCGGGTGTTGGCCCTGTGTGCCTCGGTCGTATGCAGTCCTGATTGTGGCGCTCACCTGCACGGCGCCAAACACGCATACGACCATCATTGGCACCAAGGCAGAAGCGACTCTCATCGCTGAAGACGACACGTCTCCATTCGTCCCTCCATTCACGCCTGTCGCGACACCACTGGAGGCGGGCTGCACGATGTTGGGGCGTGAGCGGAAGACGGCCTAACGGTGTGCGGGACCGTAGCCCAGCTTCATGGAGACGGTTGCGAATGGTCCTCGCCGATACCCAGGAGCAACAGTGTCCCTAATTTGCTGGGAAGTGGCGGTGCAGTCCCCTACGGCACTGCGTAGGATCCTACGGTCTTGGCGTGCATCTGTGCGTCGCTGCGGTCCGGTCCCAGGTCGACGGGCACGTGCACCTTCCGCCGACCACTGGCGACAACATCGATGTACTGTGGAGACCTCACGCCCCACGTGTTGAGCAATTCGGCGGTACGTCCACCCGGCCTCCCGCATGCCCACTATACACCCTCGCTCAAAGTCTGTCAACTGCACATACGGTTCACGTCCACACTGTTGTGGCATGCTACCAGTGTTAAAGACTGCGATGGAGCTCCGTATGCCACGGAAAACTGGCTGACACTGACGGCGGCGGTGCACAAATGCTGCGCAGCTAGCGCCATTCAGCGGCCAACACCGCGGTTCCTGGTGTGTCCGCTGTGCCGTGCGTGTGATCATTGCTTGTACAGCCCTCTCGCAGTGTCCGGAGCAAGTATGGTGGGTCTGACACACCGGTGTCAATGTGTTCTTTTTTCCATTTCCAGGAGTGTATTATTAAAAAATTCAATACATACCTCTTGTCATAACAAAATGTGAATAATATGATAACTCTAGTTAATCTGCAACACATTTGCAGTTACATACACTGAGGTGACACAGGTCATGGGATAGCTCTGTACACATATACAGATGGCTGTAGTATTGCATACACAAGGTATAAAAGGGCACTGCATTGGTGGAGCTGTCATTAGTACTCAGGTGATTCATGCAAAAAGGTTTCCAGCATGAATATGGCTGCACGATTGGAATTAACAGGCTTTGAAAGGGTAGTGGTAGTTGGAGCTAGATGCATTTTCGGAAGCCGTTACGGAATTCAATATCCCGAGAACCACAGTGTGCTGAGAGTACCAAATTTCAGCCATTACCTCTGACCAAGGACAATGCAGTGGCCAATGGCCTTCACCTCATGCCCAAGAGCAGCGGCATTTGCATAGAGTTACGAGAGCTAATAGACAAGCAACACTGAGTGAAATAAATGCAGAAATCAATGGTGTACACATGGGAAATGTATCTATTGGGATAGGACGGCAAAATTTGTGTGTTAATGGGCTATGGCACCAGATAACAGATGTGAGTGTCTTTGCTAAAAGGACGGCATCACTTGCAGCTGCTCTCCCGGGCTTGTGACAATACCGGCTGGATCCAAGATGACTGCAAAACTGTGGACTGAAGGAGTTACATTTGAGTGCTCATCGCATGTCACTCATAGGACAAATGATCAGCTTAATTGGACCATCACCAGTAGTTTGGAAAAACACAGAAGAAAAAAATCAATTGATCTGTTGAGTCATTTACACCTTAGTAGACACCGTCAAGAACCAAATGAGGCAATACTTCCTGCATGCCAAAAGGGCATGTTTGGAACAGGCTTTTGCCTACTGCACCCCACAGAAGAGAATGCACCACTCCAGTGCTTCACAAATATGGTAGAATTGCTACAGGAACAATTTGTGGATATGAAAGAGGCTGTGTAGTTCTTCTCGTCACCTGACCTTAACCTCACTGAAAGAGGTTGTGTAGTTCCTCTGGTCACCTGACCTTAATCTCATTAAGAACGTGGATCAAACTGCAACCAGCATCTCTGATTTGTGGACACTAATTGAATGGTCATGAATCAGTATGGATTCCAACTGGTTTGGTGTCTTCCAGAATACATGTGATAATATGTTGCCACTATCTACATGGATGAAAGGGATTGCTATAAATGAAACAAAGAAAAAATGACTGTGTATGAGCTCTGATTCCTCTTGTCTTGTTTTCATGTTATTAAATGAGCTGTATGTTGGTGGCAGTAGAATCATTATGCAGACTGGCACAAATACCAATTCTTTAAACTTCACCAGTAATTTTTCACAAAACGAACATCCTTTTCCCTTCTGGGATGACCATTTGAATTCACAGTGCAATTTCATAACACCTAACCTACTGGTAGCTAACCCAGCATCTTCAATGTCTTTCTTTAATCCAAGCTGACAGCAATCCCAAGCACTCTAACAGTGCTCAAGTATGGATCATGCAAGAGTTCTGTACACAGTGTCCTTTACACATGTGCTACATTTTCCTAGAACTCTCCCGCTACCTCAAATCAGTCAACCACGTTTCCTGCAACCAACTTTATGTGCTCATTCCATATCATGTCATTGTCACATTCCAACTAGATATTTAATCAACATGACTTAGTCACATAGCACACCATTAATACTGTATTATAACATTACAGGATTGTTTTTCCTACTCATCTGCATTAACATTTTTTTCACATTTAGAGCAAGCTGCCATTCATCACACCAAATAGGAACTCTGTCTAAGTCATCCTGTATCCTTCTACATTTTCCTGCACACTACAGAATATTCAGAAAATAGTTATAGACTGCTACTCCATCCATCAGATCCTTAATGTACGTCGAAAACAATAGCAGTACTATCACACTCCCATGTGGTACTGTTGATGATACATCTGTCTCTGATGAGGCCTCACTATCTAGAACAGCAGAATGAATTCTATTATTTAAAAAGTCTTCAAGCCACTTACATATCTGAGAAACTATTCCGTATGCATGGATTTTTGTTAACAATCTGCAGTGTGTCACTGTGTGAAATACTTCCCAGATACCTAGGAATATGAATTCTGTCCATCAACCTTCATTTATGGTTCACAGGGTGTCTTGCAAGGAAAGGGTACACTAACTTTTGCACAAGCAATGCTTTCTAAATCCATGCTGATTTGTGGACTGAAGCTTTTTTCTCTATCCATGAAATTTATTATATTCTGAGTCAGAATATGCTCCAGAATTCCATGGTAATCTGTATTTTAGGATATTGGTCTGTAATTTTGTCAGTCAGCTCTTTCACCCTTCTCATGTGTGGTGTCATTTGCCCTTTTTTCCAGTCACCTGGGACTTTTCAGCGGGCAAGACATCCACAATAAATGCAAGCTACGTAAGGGGTCAATGACAAAGAGCACTCTCTGCAAGACGGAACTGGGAGTCCATCCGGACCTGGTGACATATTTATTTTCAACTATTTCAGTTGTTTCTATAGGCCAGGGGTGCCTATTTGTGTGTCCTCTGCATGGAAGTTTGTGCACCTGTTGAACAATGGATGTGTAACAATCTTCCTGCATGAATGATTTTTTTTTTTTTTTTTTTTAATGCAAAATTTAAAACCTTGGCTGTTCTTTTCCTGTTATCTATTGCTGCACCACACTGGGTTATAACTGACTGAATAGCAGCCTTCTATCCACTTATCAGTTTTATGTAGTAACAGAATTTTCTAGGATTCCTGGCAAGATCTTCCACTTATATATGACACATGCACTACGGCACAGTGGTGATCATCTCCGGCTGGCATGCTGCAGGTCACCAGTTCAAATGCAACTACCTAACTTGACCTATTTAGTATTTATCATTTCTGGAAGGTTCTTGAAATACTTCCTGTTTTTATATTCTCAAAGATTTGATGGTTGTATAAATAGCTGCTCTATCCGTCTAGGAGGTCATTTCTGTTCTGGCTATACATCAGCATCAATGATAAATGTGCTTTCATTTCTAAGTGTTGTACTTCACTTATGACTTTGCATTCAGATTTAGACTAACTAGCTTGTGATTTTGAAGTGACACTGTTTGGTGGAGAAGCTAGGTATTTCAAAACATCTGCAACACTGTGGTTTGAACACAAACACAATTGCCTGTACAGACAGGAACTGGAAAACAAGTAGTAAATCACTCCAAAGACCTCTATTTCGTTGAGGAGATTGATTTTAAAACATCAGTAAGTCAGATGAACATCAGGCATCCATCACTGTTTCCCAGAGACTCTGGTCAGGACATGACAAAATGGCTGAAAGGATTCAACTGAGATGCCAAATACAACAGGTGGGATAACATGATGTGTTCAGCAAATGCATACTTTTCCTTTGAGAGCACAGTGGTTTGAGATCAGTGAAGAGATGCTCAATAACTGCAACAAATTCCAGGCCACACTCAAGAAAACACTAGGTCAAAATTAACAGCACGCCCACTTAGCAGGAGAAAAATTTAAGAACAGTGCCCAGCATCATGGCAAAATGACATAGTCAAACATACAGAATGTTTTGGACCTTTACAATGTTGTGGATCAGAATACAAACAGAAACTGAAAAAATCTCACCTGATGAAAGGAGTCACTGAAGACAGTTACAAATCTCTTCTAGCAAAGGCTGTCACAACAACAGAAGAATTAATCTAGTGGTGCCAGCACATTGAGGGAATCACAGATACAAGTCGGACAAAAGAGACATGATTGACTGTCAAATGTGGTCCCTACAAAATCTGTGAAAGGCCACCATGATCTCACTTCTCTGACATGCCAGACTGCTGGACACAATTTTCACCAATCTCAACCACCAGGCGAATGACCCCTGAAGAATGAAGTCAGACTTATGTCACCACCATCAAACAGCAAAAAGCATCCAATCAATTCAATTACAACTAACTCCTCCACCAAGTAAAATGTCCCAAAAAAGAGCTCACATTTGGAGAAAAGTGTGCAAAAAGCCAGTCCGTTTTCACTGTGGATACCCTGGCTACATTGTATGGTACTGCAAAGAATGAAGACAAGTGTTCAATGACTATTATGCCTCAAGAAGCCAACTGTCACAACAGTTCCATTCATGTCAGTCAAATGCAAACACTTACACTGAGGTGACAAAGTCATGGGAGAGTGATATGCACTCATATAGATGGCTGTATTATTGCATACACAAGGCATATAAGAGTGATGCATTGGCGGAGCTGTCATTTGTACTCATGTGTTTCATGTGAAAGGGTGCCTAACATGATTATGGCTGCACAACGAGAATTAACAGAATTTGAATGTGGAATGGTAGTTGGAGTTAGATGCATGGTACATCCCAATTGGCAAATCATTAAGGAATTCAATATTGCAAGATCCACAGTGTGAAGAGTGCTCTGAGGATACCACATTTCAGGCATTACCTTTCACTACGAACAATGCAGTGGCCAATGGCTTTCACTTAATGACCGACAGCAGCACCATTTGTGTAGAGTTGTCAGTACTAGGGTGTCCTTGCCAACAGCATGACATCGCTTACAGTAGCTCTCCTGGGTTCATGACAATATCAGCTGGATCTTAGATGACTGGAAAACTGTGGCTAGGTCAGATGAGTCCTGATTTCAGCTGGTAAGAGCTGATGATAGGGTTCAAGTAGGGCACAGACCTCACAAAGCCATGGACCCAAGTTGTCAATAAGGCACTGTGGATGCAGATGGTGGCTCCATAATGGTGTAGGCTGTGTTTATGTGAAATGAACTGGATCCTCTGGTGCAACCGAACTGATCACTGACTGGAAATGGTTCTGTTGGGCTACTTGGAGACCATTTGCAGCCACTCACGGACTTCACGTTCTCAAGCAATGGCGAAATTTTTATGGATAACAATGGGCTACATCACCAGGCCACAATTGTTCTTAATTGGCTTGAAGAATATTTTGGACAGTTTGAGACAATTGTTTGGCCACCCAGATCACCCAACCCAACATGAATCCCATCGAACATTTGTCGGATATAATCAAGAGGTCGGTTCATACACAAAATCCTGTACCAGCAAGACTTTCGGAATTATGGATGGCTATAGAGGCAGCACGGCTCAATATTACTGCAGGGGTCCCAATGACTCACCGAGTTCATGCCACAGTGGCTGCACTATGCTGGGCAAAAGGAGGTCTGAAACAATATTCCAAGGTATCCTATGACTTTTGTTATCTCAATGTATAATCGGCCTGTGAACAAAGCCATTCCCGGCTGCCCTACTGAGGTGTCAGCCACTCACCTAGCTTCCAGATTCAAAAAATCTAAGCAAGACAACAATCGATGGAATCCTCCATGGATGACAGTTACCAAGATGACAGGGAATCTCACTGGTATCATCAATGGCCAACCAATCCAGGCACTGTACTGATCGATTTGGGGAACCTTTTTTTTCTGTACTGTTGAATGCTTATCTTCCCCCTCTAAAGGAGGTTACGTTCTGTGATACGAAAGTAATTGTGCTGAAGATCACAAATGGGAAATACGTCCAGCCAAAAGGAACATGTGTTGCAACAATAACTATCACTGACACTTAATGTACGGCTGAATTAACATTACAATGCTTGCAGGAGAAGGGAACGTGTCGCGGACATAATGTTATGTCATGCCAGTTATGATTTTCCATGGTGCTGAACACAGTTTTACAGCTCTCAGAATCATCTGTTAGGTCTGGAGGCGACATAGATGACAATAGTGGTATCACTTGAACAATTCAACATTTTTGAAACCTTTGTTATTGTCATTTGCTTCACAGACATTAAGTGATGTTCGAGTTCTGTTTCGTGAATTTTGTGTGCTTTTGGGTTGATTTTGTGTTCAAAATGTGCAGTGAAGGGGAGAAGTGATTGGAGAAAATGATTAACAAAGCCCTTTACAAGTTTACACATGATGAAAACGAAGTATTTGATGATTATTCAGATTACACATCATCTGAAAATTGTAATAATTCTAGACTTTTTGATGATGAATTGCTGCATACATTTATCATATTATTTTCACACATTAAGTTGCTACGCAAGATACATCAGGAACTGAATGCAAGTGTAACGGTACAGTAAAAGTAGTGTTGGGCTGTGTTTCTCTACATGTTTCAATTTGCATCACACCGCACTCCAATATGAATGCAAAATTTTGCTTTTATCTTTCATTTTGTGTGTTTGCTTTGATGTAGATTGGTTCTAAAAGAAATATAAACAAAAAGATCATGCATTTTCTTACATATCTGAATATTAGAATTCCTTTTCAATAGTTTTTCTGAGATAATTACTATTAACTTGACATTTCATTTGTTTATTCGAGATGTAACACTACCAATACCAAATTTGTGTTTTTAAAGTAGAATGTCTAATAAACCTAAAACTGTTTTGAAATTCCAACTATATATTTGTACACATGAAAAAAGAGTCACATATTTTAGCCAGGCCACAGTTAATAGAGGCTACCTAAGAGACCAGAACCGTAAGTGTTGAGAGAATGTAGTTATGATGTCACTTGTCAATGGCACTTCTTGTAGGCATCCTAAGCAATCATAGAATGTAGAAAGTCTGAGCTTCAGATTGATGAGGTCTTTCCAACAAGTAGACATATCAAAGATTGCTCTGGGTGATCACATCTCTCTGAAGACACGTTATTCTGTCTTCATCAATTAGACGAGTTCCAGTTGTCAGTTAAGATGCATAGTTGAACTGTTAAGCTTTTGATGATTGCAGAAGGCTACTCAGAGTCACAAAATACACCCAAACATCAGCAATGATCATACATACTGTTACTGGTCACGGAGAACTTTGGATCACTAATTGTCTTGAGCAGCAACAGCTCATCCCTAAAGATATGTTTGTCGGGACTGCTGCACCCATCCAACAAGGGCAGCTTACTGTCACTGACAAAGAATTGTGCTCCTTTACAACAACAGACAACACATGGGAGGAAGCTACAATCAAACTACCAATAGGATCAGGCCTGAGTGAGGAACAACACTGGCGACTAATAGGTGTTGTGCATCAGTTTTTGAATGCTTTCAAATTCAGAGTGGAGAAAAGACAGTCCAAGTGGCTCATGATACAACATCATATCAACACTGGCGATCATTCATCAATCAGCCAGTGCTAATACAGATTTTCGCCGGATGAACAAACACATACTCCAGGAGGAAGTGGAGAAGATGCTGCAAGATGACATCGTTGAACCTTTTGAGAGTCCTTGGTCCTCTCTGGTGGTCTCTGTGAAGAAGGATGCAAATGCTACTTCTGCAATGACTCTCAATGACTGAACAAAATCACAAGGAAAGATGTCTACTCACTGCTGTGAACTGCTGACATCCTGCACTGTTTGAAAGGAGCAAAGTATTTCTCAACTATAGACATGCAGACAGCCTATTAGCAAATCGAGTTTGATGAGACTGACCGTGAAAAGACTGCCTTCACAATTCCTGATGGCTTCTATGAGTTCAACGTTATGGCGTTTGGACTCTGTAACACTAACCATCTTTGAACATGTGATGGACAACTTTGCTTTGACACCTTAAATGGACAATGTTTCTTTGCTATCTGGATGAAGTTTTTTCTAATACACCTGAAGAACATCTAAACTGACTGACAACTGTGTTGAAGCATGTTCGCACTGCAGGTCTCTACATGAATCCAAAAAAGTGTTCATCACCCCAGAAATAAATGCATCACAATGCATCAATCCAGGGAACATAAGAGCAGCCACAGACTTTCCATCTCCTCAGCACACAAGTTTTCTGAGAATGTCTTGTACTATCAGTGATTCATGAAGGACTTCTGTACCAATCTTTGCAAGAACTACCACAGGGAGATGCCAGAGTTTCCTGGAATGAGGCATGGGAAAGATTCTTACTCGTCCTTATGGAAGTGCTAACATTTTATCCAGCTCTAGCATTGTTAGATGAGAATGCTGAGACAGAACTTCATATGAACACTAGGAGTTTTGGGGTAAGGGCAGTTCTAGTACAAATTCAGAAAGGTGCTGATAAAGTGAGAGTGTATGCTACCAGAGTACTCCCTAAGTCAAAGAAGAGCTACTATACAACTGAGACTGAGTGCCTTGTAGTTGTTTGGGTGATCAATAAGTTCCGGCCCTATTTACTTGGCTTACAACTCACTGTTGCAATAGATCACCACTCTATATGCTGGCTGATTACACTGAAGGATCTGTTGGGTCGATTGCTGAGATAAGCACTGTACCTTCACGAGTACATCACAAGGGTGAACAAAAACTGACACAAACACAAGGAAACTGACTGCCTTAGGGAATCCTTTGGTGAAACCAGCACCATGGATGATATCTCAGTCATCAATGCATTAAATGACATTGCTGCTGAATAGAGGGAAGATTCAGCAATACTGAAAACTACAGAAGCATTGAAGAATGTGTGATCAACCGAAGGAGGATTCCATTAGTAAATAGAAAATTGTGTAGAAGTAACTATGATCTTATGGGGTGGAAATGGTTGCTCATCATTCCAGCTCATCTACAGCCTGTGATCGTGAAGTATTTTCATGATGTCCCCGCATCTGGTCATCTGGGGGTTCATGAAGACTCTAGGCCAAATCAGATGCAGTTGCCACTGTCCAGGTGTCTACCAACCCTTTAGACATTGCAATTAGCTCTGGGATATCTGGTACCACTTGCAGCAGTACTGAATTGGAATAAACTCTTGGGGAGGCTTCCGAAGTTGACAAATGGGAAATGATGGATAACAGTTTGCACCGACTCGCCTGCTATATTGTCGCCAAAATTGTGCCGACTGCCGAAGCTCCAGAAATCACAAAGTTTCTTGTGGAAGATGTTATTCTGAGGAAAGCACTCTGTGTGATGATCTACGATTGCGGAAAAGTTTTCCAGTTGATGCTAGTATCAGAGGTAATTTCACACTGTGACAGAACCTGCTGGATGACAACTACCTACCATCCCGTAGAACACTTTAATAAGATGTTGGCAGACATGCTCTCAATGTGCATCTATTTCAAAGAGAGAGACTGGCAAACAGTACTGCCAGTTGCAAAGTTAGCTTCCAATACAGTGAAGCGAGAAACTACAGGCTTCATACCTTTGTTTTTTTTTTCTTTTTATTTTTATTTTTATTTTTTTTCCTGCTCCATTGTGAGGCCAAAATGACTATAGATACACTGTTCCTGAGTCAACTGGATGATATTCCGGATGACTTCATGAAACACATCATCAGGAGTGAGGAAGCGAGGCAGCTGGGTCACATACGGACCACAAACACACAGTGGAAAGAACGAGAGCACTATAAAGCCAGCAAGATACAGCCCAGGAGACATAGTATTGATTTTTCCACCTTTGTAGAAAGTGGGCCTAACTGAAAACTTACTTAAGTGCTACCTTGGGCCCTATCATATACTTTTATCCTCCATTGCCTGCTGGAAGTTTAGGATTATGACCATCCATCAGGAAGACAGAAGTGCTGACATATCCTCCACGCCCTCTGTATGAAGACATACTGCAGTCCAGAGGGCAAATCAATGATGGGAGGTTCACGGAGACTTAAGGCCCACTCAATAATCACAAAGATCTGACAGGGGGGCTACCTTCAATGCTCATCATAGTGCCGAGGATGTAATAGCATGACCACAATTCGAGGATCGAGGATCCGTCAGCGTTGATTTCAGTTCTAAGCATCGAACTTCACTGATGACCCCACCCTCGAAAGTGCACTTGGCTGTGGTTATGACATGACAATTTGATGACGGAAGTTGTTGACTGCTTCACGCATAAATTTTTTTTATAGGTGCACAACCTTCTATCTTCTACCTAATGACAGTTCTGTGTTCTTTTTTGAACCAAGAGTGCAGCTATCTCTGTTAATTTAACATTATTTTCTGAATGTTGTTGCTACATCATGGTGTTTTTTCTGTCCTTAATCCACTCACTCAGCACATACTTCTGCAGAACCTAATTTACAATCAGTTGAAACTTTGCCCATAATTCCTCTACGTCCATCATATTAGAACTAAATAATGCCCGTTCACTGTCTACCCATTCATTGTCCAAGAAGGAGGCAAATAAGTGCTATCTGTTCTTTCCAGCACAAAAACTCTCCTATCTTTCTTGATAGGTTTATTAACTTTTGTAACCATCATACTGTGATTGCTAATCCCTGTCTCAATACTGACACTGTTGATAATGTGAGGTCTATTTGTAGATATGAGGTCTAAAATATTTCCATTTGTAGAACTATTTGCTCAAGCCAGTTTTCAGAGAATGTGTTCAGAACTACTTCACAAGACTGTGTCTGTACAATCTGCAATGAATCCATAGATGTTATCCCACTTAAACTTGGTAGGTTACAGGCACCTCCACCTATTATTGTATGATCGAGGTACTTCAGCACTATTGACGATGGACATTCTGACATCCCTTGAATCATTTTAAAACTGGTACAGTGAATGTGAATTTTAAAAATTTCCCAGTGAACTGAAAATTCAAAGGGTTTTTGAGTTTGCTGCCAGCTGTCCATGATATTTTGACTAGGACCTGCCTGTAATCTTCAGCTGAGCCATAGATGACTGAAGAGGACTTCCCCTGCCCCACAGTTTGATAGCACACAGTGTGTATTCCACACAGGCATTAAGATAGTGATGGCACACTGCCAGCTGGCTAGTTTGGTCAGCTTGCCACTACTATCTTAACATGTGTGCAAATAAATTGTGGGATAAGTAAAGTCCTCTTCAGTCTTCATTAAAGAAAAAAAAAAAAAGGTGACGGGCAGGTTGTAACACTTATAGTTAATTGGCCCAGCGTAAACTCTAATTCTGTGCAATATGGGAAAATTTCTAGTGACACAGCCTATTGCATCATGTTATTGCAAGCTAAAGTGTGGGTTTCATGTGAAGACTGTTTTCTCACCATTCATTTGTTGGTCATAGCATGGTCTTATGTGGCAGTGTTGTCTTTCCTGGCCTCTGATTGGCCAGAACTGAGAGACAGACTCCTCAGAACAGTTTGGAGGCATCAGTCACCACTAATGATCTTTAGTGAGGAGTCACTGCGGAAAGCCCTTGAAAGGAAGTTTGTGGTCTGAGCAGAAGTGCTAATGACATTTATTTTTAACACAGCATTATTCAGCTTTAACTGCAATTCAGTGAGTTCATGGCTTGTGCTCATACGATATGACTGAATGAATATATGTGAATGTAAAGCATTTTCAATATGCATATGATATAGTGCAATAGTTCACTGCAGTTGTGATTGTCTCAGGAGTCATCTAATTCCTAAAGCAGATTCACAGAGCTATATCATCAATACAACTGCAACTGTGCAAGATATGTGAGATGAGGAAAACTTTAGAAGGCCAGTCCCCGCTCTAGACATGTACAGCATGTACAGCATCCCCGGTGGGAATGATTTTGTGTGTCTGTAACTGTTACAGTTTGTGTTCAGAGGGATAAATGAACAAGGACTTGGTACAACCTGTAACACTGTACAAACAGTGACTTTGTCTTGTTGAATGGTATGAAGTGTCTCATTGATCAATAATAAAAGTGTGGACTGTGGAACACTGATGTTTAGTGAATCTGCAGCTTGGGATCAGTGACAATTTTAACTGTTGTTCAAAATTACACAATAACATGGTGAATAGTGAGAGTATGACAGTGTAAATTTTGGTAATGAATGATAAGCACTGATTTTTATTTATTTATTTACAATGCAGCCCTCCTCAAATGCAATGCGAGGCAGTGAACTGGGAGTAGGGCATGATCAGCATGTAACCGGCTCAGCAATATACCAAGATTAATTATCACTTTTCTACATCCATAAACAGCGTGTTAGTCCATCTCAAGAAAGATACCGTGGTAAATATGAGATTAGTATATGTTTGCACCATACAGCAATAGTCCTACTAGCTAACTGAATAGGATGTGCCTGAAATGTGTGCTCTTCCAAGCTCAAGCATCCAGCAGCAATTATTGTGACTAACTGCCGACTTTAATTCACTGCATACCTTTTGTAATAATTGCAAGGTGTGTTCAAAAAGTAATGAAACACATCTTTTTTTCCGAAAGCAGGTTGGTTTTATTCAGGATTCCAATACACCACATTATTCCCCACATTTTTGGCTACAGTACCCTATTTCTCAACATAATCTCCATTCAGTGCAACAGCCTTATGCCACCTTAATGGGAGGGCCCGTACACCTGCAAAGTATCACTCTACTGGTCGACGTCTGGGCCGACATCTGGCTGCATCAGTAACATTCCCATCATCCACATACTGCTTCCTTTGGAATGGATCCTTCACTGAGTCCTACAGACGGAAGTCCAAAGTTACGAGATCCGTGTGGTCGGGTGGATGAGGAAGAACTGTCCAGGAAAGTTTTGTGAGCTCCTCTCGGATGCGCAGACTTGTGTGTAGACTTGCACTGTCGCAGAGAAGGGGAAGTTCGTTTGCACTTCTAGGGTGATTAACTCGCTAAGTCATTTCTTCAATTTCCGGAGGGCAGCACAATACACTTCACATTTCATTGTTGCACTAGGAGAGGGACATCACACAGAATAACCCCTTCAGAGCTCAAGAAGAGTGTCACCATGACTTTACTGGCTGAGGGTGCAGGTTTGAACGAGGGTGCAGGTTTGAACTTCTTCTTCAGAGGAGAAGTGGTATGGTGCCACTCCATGGATTGCCATTCTGTTTCTGGTTTGAAATGGTGAAACAACATTTCTTCAGCTTTGATGATGTTCAGCAAAAAGATGTCATGATCAGCCTCATAAGCCATAAGCAGTACTGTACAGATGGTCCTCTGTTGCTCTTTATGGTCTTCTGTTGGGCAGCAAGGATCTCATCGAACACACACCTTTGAGCACGACAACTTGTGGACAAGTCTGTCAACACTACCAACAGAAATGCCCAGTTGGGCAGCTACGTGTTTGATTGTGATATGTCAATCACCTCAAATGAGAGTGTCCACCCACTCCAACATTGCAGAAGTCACAGCTGTTTGCGGCCAGCCGGCACACGGGAGATCGGAGAAGTCTGTGCGACCTTGTTGCAATGATGACAGGTGCCTTTCTCAATGATTTACCATGCTTTTGTTGACTGCCAGGTCTCCATAAACATTCTGCAAGCTCCTATAAACATATGTGATGCTCCAGTTTTCCATCAAAAGAAACTCAGTGACAGCTCTCTGCTTGAACGGCACCTCCGTTACAGAGACCATTTTGAAGGCTACATGTACTGCTGTCACCAATCGGAACGTCATGAAACTAGAGGGGCTGAATCAGGAATATTCCTCAATGTCCCATGACAAATTCCACATTTTTTCAACCAAAATTGGCCGAGCAAAAAAGTTTGTTGCATTACTTGAGCACCTCTTGTATTACCTGCAAAGTTGTATTTATTACTAGTGTAGTATTCAGTAATTAATCAATATGAGTATGGGACAAACAGTCAAATAATATGTTCAAGTTAAAGTGTTTATTTAGGGAGAGAACAGTGCTCATACAGAAACCTGAGAAACCACAATACGAGAATTATCTCATTAACTCATCTTTTTCATAGAGTTCTTTGTGAGAAAGGATAGTGAGCAGCCGTGTACCCATTATTTGAAGAAAGCCTATAATTTTCAGTTAGATAAAACACAACACTGGAGCTGCCAAGTACAGTATGTTGTAAAAGTCTGTCAGTATTATGCATGATGTTTGCCAAATATTCTAGAGTGATTTAATAGCCAGTTGCATTAATGATTAAGTGGAACTCAAGAAGTGACTTAGTCTGATTGTTGGCTAAC
This sequence comes from Schistocerca cancellata, assembly GCF_023864275.1. Lineage (NCBI taxonomy): Eukaryota > Metazoa > Arthropoda > Insecta > Orthoptera > Acrididae > Schistocerca > Schistocerca cancellata. The sequence continues at coordinate 824,407,568 of NC_064627.1, read as the reverse complement.
TGTACAAAGGAACCTGCATCTTACATGAAATCTTACCTACTGGATGAAAATGAATATCTAAATTGCTGCAGTTGCTGGAATTAGGTAGCAATGGCTCTGGAGGCATGAGACTGTTCATTAAAGTGACAGCTGTAGTCAAGTACTCTCATAACAAGTGTTGTATTAAACAGTACATATGTTCTCAGGGTGCTGCTATGTGAAGTTTGGGTGAACTCATCAAAATAATTACTTACACGAAAAGTGGTTCTGTCATTACAATTTTTGAATTCTCTGTGTATTCAATGCACTAAAGTAATTTGCGTTTCACTGTTCTATTTGTTAATGCTGGTACCAGGCAAATTAATACATTATCACATGCAGAGTCAGGTAATTCCATTTGATTACACATTTACAAAACCAGCTTTCTGTCAAAATTATACGGCATGCAGTGAAAATAACAACAACTTCAACTACATTAATTACTCTTCAAAGAGTGCACTGTGGTAATACTAATTATAGCAAAAACAGTTCTTTCCCAATATGAGTGTGAATGTTCAAAGTCTATGTATAAGTGAAACATTTCTGTTAACTTATGTTTCCTAAAATAATTATTAAAAAGTGTTAAAAACAAACATATAAGTATTGATTCCGAACTTCACACAAAGTTTTCAACCACAACCTTCATTAGCAAAAGAGGAACACACACCATTCCAGCCTCAGCTGCAAGAGTTGGCAGCCATGTGTGCGTGAGGTGTGCTTGCTTGCGTGTATGAATGGTGTGTGTTTCTCTTTTGCTGATGAAGGCTTGGCTGAAAGCTTCATATAAGTGTCTTTTAATTGTGTCTATCTGCAACTTAATGTGTCTTTTTGACTTGATTATATACTTATGACCTCTAACATATGTTCAAAATAGTTGATGAGCACATTTTCAGAGCTTCTCACAGAGATAAGGTGGTAGATATAAAGTAAGAATTTATCACCTATTCAGAGAAATATTTCGAAGTAGTTATACAGTATATCCAAATAGTTTCATGGTAAAATTTAACAATATTCAAGAACATAGTTTAAATTTGTTTCAAAGAATAAATATGATAATTCATTCCATCACATAATCATTTTGAGGAGAGTTGTTATAAGTCGACAATGGAGTTTATGTTTTTGTTCCCTTTTTCCAAAACTTTTCAACTGTCTTTGAGAATTTCCAACTTTCAAGAAATGCAATGGAGGTTGTGCATAAAAAATTTATGGTTAATTGTATAAAGTTGTGCAGTACTGCTGAAATCAGGGTGTATACGCGGACAAGAAAAAAAATTCTCGGATTTTTCCCGGATCTCCCGGTTAAAAATGCACTTTTCCCCACATGGAAATACACTTCTTTCAAGGTGAAAATACACTTTATCCATGATAAGCGACCATGCAGTTTCCCTCAGAGCAGTAAAAACATCAATCCTTTCAATGGTAAAGGTTTTATAAACCAGCATGGAATTTCCCAGCACTTTAGAAAATGAAACTTTCATATTAAGATATGCTGCATATCTTTGTATTACAAAAGTATTAATTTGAATTCCACCAAACACAGCATGTTAATTTTCAAAGCATTGAAATAAGAGATTGCAATGTGCTTTTATAAGTCAGTCATAGCAGATGTCATGTGCTTTCACCAGCCAATGACAGCAGATATTCAGAGCATAGGACGTGATGTAGTCAGCCAATAGCAACACCACTGTTAAGTAGCATGAACATACAAATAAAAAAAGTTAATAGTTTAAATTAATGTAAATAGTGTAGTTACAAGAAAAACTAAGCCTTCACAAATATTATTGACCTTGAAGATCAATAAACTAAAAGAAAAGCTAAGCTTTCACATATAATATTGGTCTTTCCAGTGTGTTACACTTTAAGAGACAATACACAAATGTGCCAGTAAAATGACATTAATGTCTGATCTTCTGGGTTTGAAATTATTTCAAGTGGTTAGTACTCAAAGTGTTAAGTTTTAAATGAGAGTCAAATGCTCTGTAATTTAAGAAATTCATTGCACATTCTCACATGTAACATAATTCATAGTGGGTAGAAGGAAATTTCCTTTGAAAATAATGCTTTTCAAAGAACCATTCATAATATTTTGCAGCTACGATGACATAGGAAGTCCACATGTTTGTATACATATAGCACTAAGAGTTCTTACATGATATCATAAAGGAAATAGGACATCAGAGGATACACCAAGATCATAGGAATTTCGTACCACACTAAATTCATAATTTGGATTGCATATGCCCAGATTTACAATGAAGTAGGCCTCAACCTGATATTAAGCTTTTCAGTGCACTTTTCTGGATACAAATTTTCTTGGAGTATCAGTACTGTATTGTCTCATGTTTAGCTCTTTATTATGGCATAATGCCATATGTGCCATAATATGAAAATGTGTGCTTGAAATTCGGTGAACTGTTGAAACTAGCCAATAGTGTGGAATGAAACTTTTCTTTTCTGATCTCTTCCACATCTGGGAGAAAGATTAATAAAAGCCACATTTATTTAGCCACCGACAAATATAACTTCGTTCTTGTGCAATGCGATTAATGCTTGACTGCCAAAAATGTGGAAATCAAATAAAATTAGAAAACTGAAACTAATAACATACTTTAGCCTTCTGCAATTATGTGAATTTATTTTAATTCACATGACAGCTCCCGGTCACACAAAGCCGTTTTGTTTTCACTTGATGTGTGGACTGTAAACTAAGACAAAGCAGCAAACTCACTAAACACAAACACAGGTCTTTATCTAACTCCCCTACAACCCAGAATGCTCTGCGAATGGGCAAATCTGGCAGCTTAGGCGTGCTACAAAAAATTTTCTAGGTAGCAAGACTGCTTCTTTCTACTGTTATAACCACACTTCAAGTAGCCGGAAGTGGAAGGTACTGCTCATATGCAACTCAACTGTGCATGCACATGAGCCTACTGGCAAATGCTCAAAACAAACTTAATGTAAACCGTTAGAACGTCATGTTCATCAGAACTAGTTTGCTGTTATGGAGTAATTGTCTTCGTCTTCAAGCCTTTGACACATTTTGCTTTGGGCAGGTTCTCGTGTGTGCACTGTGTTTTCATGTTGTAAGTGGCACATTTCCTTTGCAACTTAAGTTTTAATTTGGTTTCATTCCGTTCTTACATTTTCTTGCTGCAGTATTACTCTGCAGAAGCAGTATTACTCTGCAGAAGCAGACTATCAGATTTTACCAATCACAATTAATAAAATTTAACTCGACTAAAAAATGAAAAATTCCACGAATCCTAAAAAATTCCGGGTTTTCCCAGTTTCCTTGTGGATAAAAAATTGCCGGGTTTTTCCCAGGGCATATACTCTAACGTTCTGATGACTTACAGTGAGACTGTAGATCTGGATTATATTGGCTTATTCCCCCAAACCACCTTCCACTTTTCCACCTCTTTATGAGGTGACATACTTGCAATTTGCAGCCACTCTTCTTTACTGAATAGCCGAGTGCTGGAAACCCTCTTCACTTCTTCTCTGTGTCAAATTACACTAGGTGCACGGATTTTTAGATTCTTTCTACTTATGACCCCCCACCCCCCATGAACCATTGACCTTGCCGTTGGTGGGGAGGCTTGCGTGCCTCAATGATACAGATAGCAGCACCGTAGGTGCAACCACAACGGAGGGGTATCTGTTGAGAGGCCAGACAAACGTGTGGTTCCTGAAGAGGGTCAGCAGCCTTTTCAGTACTTGCAGGGGCAACAATCTGGATGATTGACTGATCTGGCCCTGTAACACTAACCAAAATGGCTTTGCTGTTCTGGTACTGCGAACGGCTGAAAGCAAGGGGAAACTACAGCCGTAATTTTTCCCAAGGGCATGCAGCTTTAATGTATGATTAAATGATGATGGCGTCCTCTTGGGTAAAATATTCCGGAGGTAAAATAGTCCCCCAATCAGATCTCAGGGCGGAGACTACTCAAGAGGACGTTGTTATCAGGAGAAAGAAAACTGGCGTTCTACGGATTGGAGCGTGGAATGTCAGATCCTTAATCGGGCAGATAGGTTAGAAAATTTAAAAAGGGAAATGGATAGGTTAAAGTTAGATATAATGGGGACTAGTTAAGTTCGGTGGCAGGCGGAACAAGACTTTTGGTCAGGTGAATACAGGGTTATAAATACAAAATCAAATAGGGGTAATGCAGGAGTAGGTTTAATAATGAATAAAAAAATAGGAGTACGGGTAAGCTACTACAAACAGCATAGTGAACAAATTATTGTGGCCAAGATAGGCACGAAGCCCATAAGCCCATGCCTACTACAGTAGTACAAGTTTATATGTCAACTAGCTCTGCAGATAACGAACAATTTGATGAAATGTATGATGAGATAAAAGAAATTATTCAGGTAGTGAAGGGAGACGAAAATTTAATAGTCAGGATGACTGGAATTCAAGAGTAGGAAAAGGGAGAGAAGGAAACATGGTAGGTGAATATGGATTGGGGCTAAGAAATGAAAGAGAAAGCTGCCTGTAGGAATTTTGCGCAGAGCATAACTTAATCATAGCTAACACTTGGTTTAAGAATCATGAAAGAAGGTTGTATACATGGAAAAACCCTGGAGATACTAAAAGGTATCAGATAGATTATATAATGGTAAGACAGAGATTTAGGAACCAGGTTTTAAATTGTGAGACATTTCCAGGGGCAGATGTGGACTCTGACCACAATCCATTGCTTACGAACTGTAAATTAAAACTGAAGAAACTTTAAAAAGGTGGGAATTTAAGGAGATGGGACCTGGATAAACTGAAAGAACCAGAGGTTGTACAGAGTTTCAGGGAGAGCATAAAGGAACAATTGACAGGAATGGGGGAAAGAAATACAGTAGAAGTAGAGTGGGTAGCTTTGAGGGATGAAATAGTGAAGGCAGCAGAGGATCAAATAGGTAAAACGACGAGGGCCAGTAGAAACCCTTGGGTAACAGAAGAAATATTGAATTTAACTGATGAAAGCAGAAAATATAAAAATGCAGTAAATGAAGCAGGCAAAAAGGAAAACAAACATCTCAAAAATGATATCAACAGGAAGTGCAAAATGGCTAAGCAGGGATGGCTAGAGGACAAATGTAAGGATGTAGAGGCTTATCTCACTAGGGGTAAGATAGATACTGCCTACAGGGAAATTAAAGAGACCTTTGGAGAAAAGAGAACCACTTGCATGAATATCAAGAGCTCAGATGGAAACACAGTTCTAAGCAAAGAAGGGAAAGCAGAAAGATAGAAGGAGTATATAGAGGGTCTATACAAGGGTGATGTACTTGAGGACAATATTATATAAATAGAAGAGGATGTAGATGAAGATGAAATGGGAGATATGATACTGCGTGAAGAGTTTGACAGAGGGCTGAAAGACCTGAGTCGAAACAAGGCCCCCAGAGTAGACAACATTCCATTAGAACTACTGGCAGCCTTGGGAGAGCCAGTCCTGACAAAACTCTACCATCTGGTGAGCAAGATGTATGAGACAGGCGAAATACCCTCAGACTTCAAGAAGAATATAATAATTCCAATCCCAAAGAAAGCTGGTGTTGACACATGTAAAAATTACCAAACTGTCAGTTTAATAAGTCACAGCTGCAAAATACTAACGCGAATTCTTTACAGACAAATGGAAAAACTGACAGAAGCCGACCGCGGGGAAGATCAGTTTGGATTCCGTAGAAATGTTGGAACACGAGAGGCAATACTGACCCTATGACTTATCTTAGAAGAAAGATTAAGGAAAGGCAAACCTAAGTTTCTAGCATTTGTAGACTTAGAGAAAGCTTTTGAATATGTTGATTGGACTACTCTCTTTCAAATTCTGAATGTGGCAGGGGTAAAATACAGGGAGCAAAAGGCTATTTACAATTTATACAGAAACCAGATGGCAGTTATAAGAGTCGAGGGCTATGAAAGGGAAGCAGTGGTTGGGAAGGGAGTGAGACAGGGTTCTTATTCAATCTGTATATCAATCTGTATATTGAGCAAGCAATAAAGGAAACAAAAGAAAAGTTCGGAGTAGGTACTAAAATCCATGGAGAAGAAATAAAAACTTTGAGGTTCGCCGATGACATTGTAATTCTGTCAGAGAGAGCAAAGGACTTGGAAGAGCAGTTGAACGGAATGGACAGTGTCTTGAAAGACGGGTATAAGATGAACATCAACAAAAGCAAAACGAGGATAATGGAATGTATTCGAACTAAGTCGGGTGATGCTGAAGGAATTAAATTAGGAAATAAGACATTTAAAGTAGTAAAGGAGTTTTGCTATTTTTGGAGCAAAATAACTAATGATGGTTGAAGTAGAGAGGATATAAAATGTAGACTGGCAATGGCAAGGAAAGCGTTTCTGAAGAAGAAAAATTTGTTAGCATTGAGTATAGATTTAAATGTCAGGAAGTTGTTTCTGAAAGTATTTGTATGGAGTGTAGCCATGTATGGAAGTGAAACGTGGACGATAAATAGTTTAGACACGAAGAGAATAGAACCTTATGAAATGTGGTGTTACAGAAGGATGCTGAAGATTAGATGTATAGATCACATAACTAATGAGGAGGTACTGAATAGAATTGGGGAGAAGAGGAGTTTGTGGCACAACTTGACTAGAATAAGGGATCGGTTGGTAGGACATGTTCTGAGGCATCATGGGATCACCAATTTAGTACTGGAGGGCAGGGAGGAGGGTAAAAATCGTAGATGGAGACCAAGAGATGAATACACTAAGCAGATTCAGAAGGATGTAGGTTACAATAGGTACTGGGAGATGAAGCTTGCACAGGATAGAGTAGCATGGAGAGCTGCATCAAACCAGTCTCAGGACTGAAGACCAGAACAAAAACAACAACAACAACAACAACAACAACAACAACTACTACTACTACTACTACTACTACTACTACTAGGAGGCATACAACCCTTAATTTTTGTCAACTAACGAAGTATTTGACCTCCATACACAATAAAAAATTCACTTTCCAATGAATATGTAACTTCCTGCAAGTCTCTCATACACTCGGACATTAGAAACAAATTGAGTTACAGTTAAAACAAAGTTGGCTTGGATACCATGACCTTTCTTAACATGAATCATAAAATGAGTCTTGCCTCTAACAAAGTTGCGTCAAGAGTCTACAAGAGTACTTTTTGCAACTGTTCTTGTTTTAATAACAATAGTCAATGACAACATAAGCACAGAGCTGCAAATAAACTCCATGGTTCTTCCTTACACACTCACTAAAACATCTATGGATTGTCCGACAGGTACTTGTCGGTGCCGTCCGACCACTGTGTCTACTTTCTTCACGTGACAGATTTTAAACCTGCACACACAAACATGTGATGTGCAGTAGGTAGGATTTTACCATCCCACACTCATATCCAGAATATCGTGTGTTCAAGATGGTAGAAGGCTAAGTGGTTCTAGAATTTACACAGAAATTCTCAAATCACTACATATCCCCCGCCCCCTCAGATCGAACATGCGATATTTTATACATAATCATTATGCAAATAATACCACTCATAATAACATTTCATACCTTAACAGTATACATTTCTTACATATGTTTATATACATATCTTGCCTTTCCATAACAATTCTCTGTCCTCTCTTGAGCAATCTTTCGCTTATTGTTTCTCTATTCTTTCTTATTTTACTTTGTTATTAAGACATAAGCATTTACTCATGGTTTTAGTCAGCTTTACTAAAATTTAGGAATTGTGAGGACTCTCTTTCTTTTCTTTATTTTTTTCAAGTGTAAACTTCAGGTTTTTATGACACATGAGTAAACTATTTTCTATTATTATCTTTTGTACTACCTTTTTGCTAGTATGTACCATTTTCATTATTTGTAGCTTGGAGGAACTCTGGACAAAATGAAAGTGTTCTTTTGACTCTCATTTAGTTCCACGAAACATAATAATACTAGTCGTTCATAGAATTCACACTCCCCAGAATAATCTCTATAAAACTTGTGACTTTGTCACGATAATGTTCCCTTTCCTAGTATCAGCACCTATTCCTTGTTTGTGGGTTGACCTTATGAGAGTACTTCCTCTTTCCCTTCTGGTAGCTACGCCCATTACAAAACATCCCTATTTTTTAGGCCACAGATCATCCTATCTCCACGTAGGTACGCCTGCCCTTTATACTTAGTGAATACCGGGTACACCCCCCTTATCCTTTCTGAGTAGGCCTCACGGTTCATTACCCTAGTATATATTTATATGTATACCATAATTAAGTCTCTTCCAGTAAAGATATAAATCTATTTTAAACTTCACATTCATTCTTTAATATACCATTTACTACTTAGCGTCCTCCTCTACTTATCAACTTTCATATTTTCAATAGATACTATGTCTACATTAATTTATGTCCCACTATCCTTCAATTCATCAGAGTACTTATTAAGCTGATGTTTCTTAATGATCAACATGACTAATTCTATTCCTATTTTCGTTTTCTTCTTTGCTCAAGCCTCTCTCTTATTTATCCATCACTCATTAATACTTTATAATTGTTTGTTATGGATGTGAACCTCTTTTTATGTATATTTGATGTATAACCATCATAGCTTCCTATATATGTGTACATATTTCAATATGTACACACATTTTCCCTACAACACCTGGCGGTTCTCACATCGTGACAGGCTTCCTCTTATGTGATTTAATGTTTGTTTACAAATGTATATTTGTGTATATGTGGATGTGTGTGTGTGTGTGTGTGTGTGTGTGTGTGTGTGTGTGTGTGTGTGTGTGCGCGCGCGCGTGCGTGTAGTCTAATTCTTCAGCCTTCTTATTAAAGATAAGACTTAGGTTTTTAGTAACCATGGAAATAAAAAAGGACTTCAGCGATGGAAGTTTGTGAATATGGAAAGAGGGGAAAAAAAATAGACAGGTCCTCAAATGAGAAGTAAGAAAGGAAAAAAAACAGACATGGATGCTAGGATCGAAGAAGAGAAAGAAGATAGCCCCAAAGACAGGAAACCCTTCCCACCCCCCTTCCCTAGTATCCCTACCCCTCAGGTACTTGAGTGAGACACTGGAGGAGGTTTGGTGTTAAATCCTCTCCTACAGAACGGACTTGTCCCACCTTCACCCTTTGAGGTCCCCGAAGAAAATCCTAGCAACCCTATGGAAACATCAAATGATGAAAAATCAGGCACACTTGTTTGTGAGGGTTGTTTGAAAGATGATTGTGTGTTTTGTGTTAATCATGATTTATCTGTTCTTGTAAATCATGTGTTTAGTACGATACCCACCCATTTCAAAATTTATACAAACCCTCCCATCTATATCACATCTCATAAACAGTATAAAATACTCTATACAAAATAGAAAATCTATACACTATGGTAAAACAGTTGTTCAGCAAGTCACATCTTATCATATTTTCCACAAATATGATACTATATTTAGTTTATTTCGTCTAGATATCACTTTTTTTCTGTGGTTCTCTTTAGTTGTTCTCCATTTCATAGTCATATCCAGTGTTCTAAGCAGTAAGATTACAGAATATTTCTAGATTTTAAAGGAATTTGATGCATGACACTATTTGGAAAAAAACACAGAAAACAACTCGGGATCCGACAGTCGTTACTCCACCCGTTAATTTAGATGTTAACGTCCCTGGGGGATATACAATTTTACATCCTTTACATTGCATTTACACTTCTCTAATCCAGTTGTGAGATCTACTAAAAATAATGTCTTAGGATGGACTGCCATTTGTACCCGGTATGGTCCCTCATATTTTTGGAAAAACTTATAAGTCTCTTTCTTCAGAGTCGACCTGGGAAGATGATGTTTTATGAGAACCAGGTCATCGACTTGGTACTTAGGTTCACAGCCTTTTCATTATGCTTACTTACTATTTGTACCACCTTTTCAATTAAATTTTTAGAACCTATTTCCTGATTTACTTCGTAATTGACACTAGGTTGCTCAGGCCAATTAACACACTTAGAGGTTCCCCTACAAAAGATTTGCCTATAACTTCTAAAGATGTCAACACAGTCGATTAATGGGGTAATTCATTTATGGTAAGTTTAAAGTGCCTAATTTTTGTCGCCCACGAAGTATGTTTTTCATGGCAGTAGCACGACATAATTTTCCAATTTCCTTCATTACTCGCTCACATGGATTTGATGACAGGTTATAATTGGATATTAACACTTGTTGAATACCTTCCCACGCTAGGAATTCTCTAAATTCGTTACTCACAAGTTGTGGTCCATTATCTGTAAGAAACCATTTTGGTTTACCTACTTCTAGAAAATAATGTTGTAAACAGTGTATAACTGTCTGTGTATTTGCTCTTTTAATGGGATATAGTTTAACATATTTTGACCAACATTCTATGATAACCAAAATATATGATACTTCTCCCTTTCCTTGTGGAATTGGTCTAAAAAAAATCTGCCGCTGTGAGGTTGTGTAATGACTTAGGAATAATAGGATACATTTTGTATTTCACGTGAGTATTATTCTCTTTTACTTTCTGGCAAGTTTCACAGGTTCTAATCAAAGATGCTATTTTATGCCTTAGTTTCTTGAAATAATAAAACTTATTCGTATGGGATATACATTTTTTGATTCCGAAATGTCCACATCCTGTGTGAACGTACCGTACAAGTTTACAAGTTTGTCTTCCATTACCTTCGGAACACATAAGTGCCACCGCTTTGATGCTACGCTGTCTCTCCAAAACAAGTTATGAGCTATAATTTTCCATTTTCCTAATTGATTAGGAGGTAACAAGTTCTGGATACACATAGAAAATATTTCTTTGAAATAAGGATCATGGTGGATACTCCCTGTTATTCTTTGAGCCATTTCCTTTACAGTGATGTTCGAATATTCTGCCGACATAAAATTAATGTCAAAAATAATGCCGAGCCCTTCCATCCATTTTAATTCTTCCATTCCTATGGGTAGCCTCAATAAAGCATCTGGTACAATATTTTCAGAATCTTTTACATATCGTATCTTAATATCGTATTCCTGCAGGAAAAGCATCCATCTCATCAATCTACTGTTTAGTAATCAACTACTCATCAGAAAGGATAAAGCTTGATGATGTGTATAAATATGGATTTCTGATCCCCATACTAGTGTTTGAAACTTTTGAATACTCTACACAATTGCCAATAGTTCCTTTCCAGTAGCTGTGCAGTTTAGTTCGTGTTTATTTAGGCTATGTCTAGCAAAAGCTATGGTTCTGTGTTCTACATCACTTGGATCCCATTCTCCTTGGAAAAGTTCAGCAGCAACACCGTAATCAGATGCATCTGTTGAAAGTTTAAATGGTTTGCCCATAACTGGATGATGTAATATGGGTGACTCAACAAGCGCTCTTTTAATGTTTTCAAACACATCATTTACACCTTGATCCCAAGTCCACGGTACTCCCTTTCTTAATAAATGTAAAATTCTCAGGTCGCTTAACCCTTGCCCCAGTACATACCATTGATAGTATCCGGCCATACCTATAAATCCTTTTAATTGTCTTACTGATAGCTTTTATGCATTCAGAGTCCGGTCTAATTCCCTTTACCCCTATAATATGATCTAAGAACTTAAGTTCTTGGCACGCAAAAAATGATTTTGACAGCTTCACTGTAATACCCTTCTCTTTAAATTTTTTTCAGAGTCTTGCACAAAGTTAGACAATGTTCCTCCCAAGTAGCTGATATAATTAGCATATCTTCTACGTATATTATCAAATCCTTCAACAAGTCTCTCCCTAGTGCTTCATCTAATGCACGTATAAATACAGACACAGAGATATTAAGTCCGAAAGGCAGTACATTGAAATGATATGATTTCCCATCAAACAAAATGGCGGTATACTTTTTGGATTCTGGATGTAATTTTATCTGCCAATATCCCGTGGTCAAGTCCATTGTGGTAAAGAATCTTGCCTTTTCAAATCTGGATAACACTGGAACTTCGTTCTATAATATTAGTATCAATCACTTTGTTAATCTCATCCCAAACTGCTTCCTTCAAACTCACTGTATTGGATATGGTTTGCAAAAGAATGGAGTGTTATCTTTGATTTTGAACTTACAGATATAGTCACTGATGTTATATGGACAATCGAAAAACACCACTTCATACTCCATTAAAGTTTTCTATAAATCTCACATTAGTTGATTGGTTAATATTAGGGATTCATTAGCTTTGTCTTGTGTATCAGTTCGACATGTTCCTTGATCCACATTATCAATTTTTGGTGATAATTGGGCTGTAGCTGTTAATCGCAGACACCGACACTCAGTTGTTTGTCCCTCAATGTGACCATTTGTCACAAATGGTGCCCAGCATCTACTGTCTTCTCTACCAAAACAAAGGAGATGTTTGTCAAAGTTTAAGATGACTTTAAACTCTAACAACCAATCTAAACCAAACAGTACATCTCTATTCACGTTCTCTACCATTAATACCATTTGATGAAATAACATATTTCCAATACTGCAGTTCACTTGAGTTTCGCATTTTACAAGTTTACTTTTTGTTCTTGTTATCCTGATTAAGTATACTCCAGTCACTCGCAATAACGGTAAGTGCTGTTTATTCTGTAGCGAGTTAAAAAATGTGTTTGAGATGAGTGATACCTCACTTCCCAAATCTATAAATATGTTAACCTCAGAATTTTCCACTGACCCCGCCATTTTAGGTTGTGGGTTTTTAGTGGCTAAGTTTGGTTCTTCAAGCAGCAACCATTCCTTTGCGGGTATTTTGTGAGTAAAGTTAACATACTGTATATGGAATAAGGCATCCTAATGTATATCCACGACCTGGGCCCCGGCCCTGGATCCAGGTAGAACAGCGTTTTCCACATTACTACAAATTATGAGTTGGTTACCGAAATGAGATACTACATTTCCATTCTGCGTTTTATGGTACTCGGTACGAATACTTGAGAAACTACCAGACCTAAATTTGAATGTGGATGCTTCTTTCGATAATTGTCGTTACAACTTTTCTTATTGTACTGGTGTACTTTTGCTAATTTTGCCTCATGCTTTTTGCAATTATTTCTGCTATTTCTTTTATAGTTTGAACTTTCACCTTGGTGTAAAGTTTCATTGAGGACCTTATTTATTGCATCAAGTGTGTCAACAAAAGACAACAACTCTTGTATCATTTTCCAACCACTACATAAGATGTCTTTTTGGCAATCTTCTAATTAAAATATGTACTAATCCTTCTTCTTCCATTGGCTTATCTAAATACCTTGCTCATGTTAAATGCCAATCGAAATATTTCCTCATAGTACCCCAAGTATTATTACAATATTGTCATGTAGAAGAAGGTGTAATTAGATGAATGATGAACACTAACTTAACTTAACAAAGGTTTATTCATCACTTGCTCATACAAGAGTGTGGAGCGAACTACCTCCAGCCAGAACACATACAATATATATAAAGGTACAGAACATTCCAGTACAATGATTCTTGACATTTGTGGATACTTCTAGAATGTCCTCAAACCAAATACAGAAATTAAAATCTTACAGCTCAGGTGAGCTTTGAACTCATGACCCTCCATGCAACAGTCTAGTATCATAACCACTACACCACAGTGACAGTGCTACAGCTTCTTCTGCGACACTGCTCCCTCCTGAAGGGAACAGCATCTCACATCTCAGTGTTACGTCGTCCTAGTCCGGGAACGAGTCATCGGTCCTGCATACTCAGACTCACAATGACTGATGTTTGCCCTGGAGGTTCTACGTAGAACTTCCTTTGACGCTACACTCTTAGTCACATTTCTGCTTGTTGCCTGTTGCTGGAGCTTCGAATTTACCCTGGGTTGCAGGATTGTTATACGGCTTCACTTGAAGGACGTGGACCATATCTCTGATCTCTTGTCTTGCGTAAGGGTAGAAATCTTCAACTTCATAAGTAACATCAGAAAACTGTCTTACAACCTTATAAGGTCCAAAGTAGTGCCTGAGGGGCTTCTCAGAGAGACCAACCTTCCGAACAAGAGTGAAGATCCAGAAGAGGCTGGTAGACAACAAAGCAGTGGCTCACGTCATACCTTCGGCGATCATTTTCTTGAGCCTGCAGCGTGCGGAGTTGAGCTAACTGTCGAGCTTCCTCAGCTCTGGTTAACACCTGGCCAATGTAGTTGTCGTCCACGTCATCAGGATGTAACAGAAACACAGTGTCCATCATCGTAGTCACTTCACGCCCATGCACTAGAAAAAATGGTGTAAATCCTGTGGTGTCTTGTTTGGCAGTGTTGTAGGCAAACGTCACAAAAGGTAGCACCTCATCCCAGTTGCTCTGCTCAACAGTGACGAACATTGATAGCATGTCAGCTAAGGTCTTATTAAGGCGTTCAGTAAGCCCATTAGTTTGCGGATGGTAGGCTGTCGTCACGTGATGTTGCACCGATGGTTTATCTCTGTCACAAGATTCGACTGAAAAACTTTCCCTCGATTCATAATTAACGAACTTGGGGTACCGTGTTTTAATACAATGTCTTCCTCGATGAATTTGGCTATGTCAAATGCTTCGGCTGTTTCCACGGCTTTTGTAATGGCATAGTGTGTCAGATAATCAGGGCAAACAATAATCCCTCTATTGCCACTATCAGATGTTGGAAATCATCCGAGGAGGTCAATCTCAACAGGCTGGAATGGCGTTTTGTTTGGTGGAACTGGTATGAGTCGGTCAGGTGGTTTCTGAGGAACTGCCTTTCTCCTCTGGCACTCTCAACAGTGTGACACACAGTTACAGACACTCCTAAATAAACCTGTCCAGAAAAATCTCTTGCAGATCCTATCGCATGTCTTAATACATCCTAAATGTGTGGCCTCAGGTGAGTCATATAATTTTTTTAGAACATCTAAGCTAATGTGTTTAGGAATTGCTGGTAGCCACCTCTTCCCAAACAGATCAAAGTTTTCTTGCAAAGTAATCCATTAACTACCTTAAATTGTCCTTTCACATCCTCTGACCGATTTAAGGCAAACATAATTTGAGATATCTTGGTGTCCTCCTCCTGCTCAGCAGAGAGCTCCTGGAGTGCAGCGAGACAGTCACCATCTTTATCAAAGCCTTGAGGGTCTTGCACAGGGTTTCTTGAGAGACAGTCGGCATCTTGGTGTTTTCTTCCATTTTTGTACACTATGGTAATGTCATACTCTTGAAGATGTAGTGCCCACCTGGTGAGTCATCCTGTTGGATCCTTAAGACCTGTCAACCAACAAAGTGAATGAAGGTCTGTAACAACTGTGAATGGCCTTCCATAGAGATACTGTCAAAATTTGCACATGGCCCAGATAACAGCAAGACATTCTCTTTCTATAGTTGAATAGTTTCTCTTGGCTTTTGGAGGTTTCCTAGAAGCACAGGCTGCACCTTCTCTTTTCCATCCGAAATTTGCACAAGAACAACACCAAACCCATACCCACTGGGATCTGTGTGTAGTTCTGTAGGTGATCTCTCATCATACAGGCCAAGTATAGGGTCAGTCATCAGAGCTTTTTGCAGCACATCGAAAGAATCTTGTTGAGCACCACCCCAGATAAATTTAGCATCGGCTTTTAACAGCTCGTGGAGTGGCCTGGCTTTGATACAAAAGTCTTTGATAAAATGAAGGTAACAAGAACATAATCCGAGGAAGCTTCTCAGGTCTGGCCACACATCTTCGTTTGATACAAGGTGTCCAAGTATTTTGATTTCTTTTGCTCCAAAGAGACACTTTCATGGATTAAGTTTCAGTCCGTCTTGTTGGAGACACTTAAGAACAGTCCTCAGTCTTTTGATGTCTTCATCAAATGTGTCTGAGAACACTATAAAGTCATCTAAATAACAAAGACACATCGTCAACTTCAGGTGACTTAGAAGATCATCCATCATCCGTTCAAAAGTTGCTGGTGCATTACACAAAGCAAACAGCATTACCTTAAACTCATACAAGCCCTCAGGGGTGATGAATGCAGTTTTCTCATGATAAGCCTCATCTACTTCGATTTGCCAGTATCCCGAGTACATGTCCATGGTTGAAAAAAAATTGGCCCCCTTCAGACAATCTGGTGTACCATCAAAAAAGCACCAACTGCCATCCTTCTTCCTGACAAGAACCACTGGTGACGACCATGGGCTCTGCAAAGGCTGAATGATGTCATTCTTCATCATTTTCTCTACCTTGTCACGAATTATTCGACGTTCTGTTGCTGACACATGGTATGCTCTCTGGCTTATTGGTTGATGGTATCCAGTGCCAATCCGGTGCTTCTCTGTTGATTTGTCTAATTTGCTCTTCACCTGTGGATCGAAGCATTCAGAGAACTCTTGACGAATGGCAAGTAGCTTCTTCGGTTGTTCCTTAGTGAGATCTGGTGACAGTCGAGCTAGAAGATCTTGTCTCGTAGTGGTAGTGCTAATTTCGCCCACAGACTCAGCATGGGAGGTTTCTATGGCACTCAGCTGTTCTGTAATTGATGGCTCAGTGTTTGCTATGCACAT